>NW_010134466.1:0-53343 GCF_000699245.1 Pterocles gutturalis | reverse complement strand
CCAGTGCATGGAGCCCCAAATCCCCCAGTGCATGGAGCTTTGGAACCCCAGGGCACAGAAACCCAATCCCCCCAGTGCATGGAGCTCTGGCACCCCAGTTCACAGAGCTCCAACCCCCAGTGCGTGGAATGTTGGTACCCCATGCACAGAGCCCCAATCGTCCCATGCACAGAGCCCAAATCCTCCGGTGCATGGAGCTCTGGCTCCTTGGGGTACAGAAACCCAATCGCCCCCCCAGTGCATGGATCCCCAGCACCCCAGTGCTAGGGGCCATCGGTACCCCAGCACTCTGCCTTGCCCCAGCTTGGGAAAAGGGGTCACACACCCCAGGGGTGACACTGCCACCCCCCTTCACCCCTGCCCTGTGTCTTGCACAGATAGGAGGCTTGTTATAATTAATTTCCTGCATTTCTGTCCTTCGTCACCTCTTGTGAACCCCTGGGACCGCATTTGGTGTTTGTTAAAACCCTGGGTTTGGATTAAACTCATGGGGGATGATAACGCTGCCAGTCTGCGCGCCCTCGGTCCCGGACTAACGGCTCAGCAGCTATCGGTGTCACTCGTGTGGCAGGTCAGGTCACTTGCACCGCTCCCATCTCCTGATGGGTGAACAGCCGCTTGACCGTGCAAAATCCACTGAACCAGCACAGCTCTGCCCTCGCGTTAGCAAATACAACTTGGAGCCGCTCCAAACGCAGCTGGGTACAACCTGGTGCAGAAAGCAAAGGCAGTTGCAGCATGGGACACCCCGGCCGAGCTCAGTGACGAGAGAGCTGCAATGGGGACAGCTGTCAGGACCTGTCCTGGAGGCGTGGGACAGCGTCCCAGCAGCTCCCCAGGTATTTTGCAGTGATTTGATGCAGAGCCCGTGGGATGGTAGGATGCTCAGGAACGCAGCAGCCTGATAATGAGCACAGAGCTGCTTTCTACCACTCCTGCTGCACCCAGCGCTCCCGACAGCCCCACGGGTCCCTCCAGCTGGGAGAAGTGTCTCTTCCACAGGGGGAGCAGCCTACAGGAAGGGACGCTTGTCTCCTCTCTGAATTACACCTCCCATTCTCGCCAGACCCCCCATTCTGCCCACATCCCAGCATCCAACACCTCCCGTGTCACTGCGTGGTTCCCAGTGCCTTGTGCAAACCCTCAGGAATAATTTATTTGCATGCTGAACCCTCCACTGCTCTGTTTTCTCCCTAATTCATCTGGAGGCAGCAAAAGGCGCCGGTTTCACGGCTGCCTGCCCGAGGTGCGAAGGTTGCTCCTTTCCTCGTTAAGCTCCCAATTGCCAGCGACAGCCCGCGCAGGAGGTCAGCGCGCCTCCTTTCACAACCATTCCCTTGCAGACTAAGATTTTCCCTGAAGTCAGATCATCTCTTTGGCATCAGAAAAAAATCCTAACAGCTGTTCCAGTGCAGCAAACCTGGACAAAGCACGTCGCCTTCCGCTGGAACGGGGGCTCCGCAGCACCCGCGCTGCCTCGGAGGAGCTGGAAGGTTCCTCCCGTGACCTTACCAACCATGGTACCGGACAATGAGCTATTCCAGCAACTCCTCTGCTTCCCGGCGGATGGAAGCAATGGAATTTATCTGTCTGCCCATGGAAAGCAGCAGGAGCTCTTTCCAGCAGTGCAAACACCAGGCAGGGTGTTCTTCTGCCTCTCGCTACCGGACGATGCACACACTGGGGGCTTCACCCCACTGTGCGTGTTAGTCACCCTCCTATGCAACCACCACGGTTACCAGCAGAACACCACCACGTTTTTCTGGAGGCTCCCAGGCCCCTCGTGCCAACCCAGCCCAGACAAACCAGCGGTGTCAGGAGGGCTCCCACCGGTCCCTTCGTGTCCCGCAGCCGGGTGAAGCAGCAGCTGGGGGGGATCGGGCCCCTCCAACACCACCAGTTCTGCCAGGAAGAACAGAAGGGTTACAGCAGATCGGACTGCCAGGGATCCAGCTGCCAGAAATGACGCCACATGCCAGCTCAGGTTTAAAACTCAACATTTCTCAGGTCTCTGTCAGAACTTCACCTCGTTAATCCTCCGTTTCAAAGGGCAGGAATTACACCTACCAGTATGGACTGGTTTTAAAGTTCAAAGTAAATGAGTTTTCCCCATAATTGTTCAATCTTTCAAACAACAGCGCTGACTCCTACTGCAATTTCCATCCGAAAAGAACTTTCCTAGGACCCATTTCCAAATGTGATGTCAAAGGACTCTGGAATACCACCGGGAGGTGTGTCAGCATCCGCTGGTGGCTCTGAGGGTCAGGGCTGCTCTGTGCCGGGCAGAGGAGCCCCCGCCTTGGCTCCCGACCCCCCTGAGGGTCCTGCAGCGGGGGGACACTGGCTGTGCCTCTCTTTCGGACACAGAGGTCATCAGGGATTTAAAAGGACTTGGAGAGCCTGATAGGAGAGATGTTATCGACCTGTGAAGAGAAAAACTGGGGGTGTAAAAGCATGCAGGGTAACTCAGATCAGCTGAACCGGGCAATTAAAGAGCTGTGCTGAGCAGGGGAGTTTCTGTTCCGTTCCAGATTTTAAAACTTCAGTGTGAAGTGGAACAAGATGCCCCAAATTTCAACATACCCCACAAGGGGAAATGAAAACTAACATTTTCTTTCAAATCCGCTGGAACGATCCGCTTCAATTTCAGCTTTAGGAACGCATGCACTTTAAACCCTTTTTTTTTTTTTTAAAAAAAAAAAAGCCCAAATTTGAAATATCTTCTTTCAACAGCAGAAGAATGCAGTTTCCCAGCCAGGTCCCTGGGCTCCGGACCGAAGTGTCCACACTGAACAACCAGCGAGCTTTGTCCCCCCAAAAAGAGGCGAAAGCACCGTGACCCAGCCCTGCCCTCCCACAGCATCCCTGTTTGCACAGAGCCGACCCCAGCACCCCCAGCCCGCTGCAGGGGGCTGGATCAGGCCCTTGGAGGAGACACAAACCCCTCTCCCTGGCCAGCCCAGCCGAGCCGGGAGGGATTTTGAGCCTGATCCAGAACGAATGGATTTGGCACGCGTTCCTCCCTGCTGGCAAACAGGGCTGTTGGGCTTTTCAACCCCCATCCCTTCCAGCTGGGAATCGTGCTACCAACCTACGTATCGCCCAGGAGGGTATTAAGTGACTCCGAGAGGGAAAAAGGCGTAGAGAATCCCATGGCAGCTGCCAGGCTGGCTCTCTCGAGAAGCTGGATGGCAGAGGTTTCTTTCGCTCCTAAGACACCGCAGGCTTTTGGCTTAGGATCCACCTTTATTTGGGATTTATATAATCCCAACTAGATTTTGAGCAACAACAAAACTATAAATGGTGGAAAGGGATATAAAGAAAACAGGCCAAGGGAGTCTTTTTTCCGGCATTTAAAATAGCCAGTTTCCAAAGGAAAAAAAGAACCTAAAATGGGATTTGATCTCTTCCCTTACTGCTGTTCTTAAAAACTAAGTTTAATTCAAGAGGCACCACTGTGTCGCCTTCTGATAACATGAAAAACTCACATCAAATGCTACTAGAAAACAAAACCAAAAGTCTATTTCTAAGTATCAGAACTCTTACGAGAAATGGAAAACAAGCCACTCGAACTGCTGAAAAGTTATTCGGCTACTTGAACAAGCAGAGAGTAAAAGCTCCTGTAGTTTGTACAAAGTTTCCCAGTGCTCAGGACAACAGCAAGATCCCTGGGGAGAGATTTCTCGTCTCGAGGCTGCTGGTGACTGCAGACAAAGAACTGCCCCCAGCGCTGCTGTCCCTGCCCAACCCCCGGCACAAACCCTCCTCACCTGCAAAAGGTCTTTCTTCAGCTGCTGGAATTATTTTGCATGGTGACTGCAAAGATGTCCTCACTGGAAAAAAGAGTATTCTCCAACCTTCAGAAGATCCTCATCTTGTCTGCGTTGCTTTATGTGAAACCAGGATGCTTTGGAAGCTGTCCCCCACGTTTGGGGAAGGCTCGGCAGGTACTGAGAACCGCCAGCTTCCCCGTGGCAGCGAGCATCCCAAATCCACCAGCCTCCTTCCTGGCGATATTAGTTCCCATTTCTGTAGTAAAAGCCCACTGGCATCCTCAGCACTTGCCTGAAAACTCCATCCCCAGACACTGCACAACGTTTTATTAGCAAATACGTGGCTATCGCTCACTCTCGCTCCGAACTTGCCCATTTTCACTTCTAACGCCACGTTCCCCCGCTTCCCGTTTGAAACACGGAGGCGTGCTACCTCTCATCACTGCACTCAATGCCGTTTACAGGGCATTAACCTTGGCTCTGAGTGTTCGGAATTGATCTTCTCCTTTCTAATTCCAGTGTTCAGATCCCCAAATTGTTGGTCCACAGAGACTAATTTGCCACCGAAATAATCCATTTGTCGCTGCAGGATTTTAAATCATGGCTCCATTTTTGCAGCCATAGACTGTAAATGCAGGAGGACTTTTTGCCACGATTATTAGTTACATCAATTTCAGAAGCTTCTCTGCATGGAAGGTCGGATGATAACACAGCCTCAGGGATAGAGCAGGGAGGCTTGAGAGGCTCAGCTAATTGGAAATTAAAGGCAAGAAAGAAATTCCTTGGACTCTGAGCCCAAGCAGATATTAAGCTTTTAGCTGATATATTTAAATATAAAGAAAGGAACATCACACAGAGGCAGTCTTAGACAGACATCATCTTTCCTTTAGCTCTTATATCTAGCAAGCCAGCAGCAAACCAGCTCCAGACTGGCCAGTAAACCAGAGCAGACCCACTCCTCTGCCAGCTGCTATTGCACACACAACCCCAGGCAGGTTCACCCCCCAAAAAACCAACACCTGCCCCAGTACGGCCAGTTCCCACAACTGGGCAACTCTCGTGCACGCCAGCTCCAGCTCAGAGGCTCAGGACGATTATTAAGGGCAGATGTGGTGTCACCCAAGGCGGGTATGGGTGGTCCGGAGCTGCCCCGTATGAAGGCTGCAGGCTGGCAGCACCTGTCCCTGGGCTGGGCTGGTGACCGCAGCCTCTGGCCACGCACGCCCCTGGTCCCCACACCAGCCTCTGAATTGTCCTCGGGCAGCTGCGTGGGCTGGGAAATTGATCCACGTTAAAAATAATACAGGGAAAACAAACCAAGCTATTTTTAACCCGAGTCAGTCCCGTGATCTGGAAGGCGTGAGACTGTCCTGAAGCAAGGTGTTATTCGGTTGTTTTCCAGGTGTGCGCAGACAAATCATAGAATGCATTTTGGATAAATTAGTTTATTTTTCTTCATTAGTTCTTCATCTCACGACTTTAAAATCTGTACATCTTTGGGAAAGGCACTGATTTAAAATTCTTCCTAGCTATCCAGCTGTAAAACTACTACTCTTACTTAAATTGAAAGCAGTAGCTTCCTCCCACTACGCTTTGCTCTGTTCTAATAAACGGACACGAAGCAGATAATAAACAGACATCAAGTCAATTCACGTCCAGCAGCCAGCTTTCTAGTGCAAAGTTTACACCCAGTATCTATGCGCTGAGAGATTATTTCAATGAGGAATGAGGACTCTGCGTGCTGGGTAACCAGACAAACACTGACAACAGGCTGGCTTGTCCAAGCAAGTTACACAGACGGGGGAAGAGCAATATCTCCCAAAGTGCGAGCTGTGAAAGCGAAAAGGAGGAAGCGGCAGGCAGGGGACACGGGGCAGAGGCATGCGGTACACTCACGATGTGCATACTGCAAATACCGAGAAGCGTGTCTGGGCTCGTGCTCAGACGATGAGCTGCGATCCTGCGATGCGATCTCTTTATAAGCAGCACGTAGAGAGACAAAGCGCTGTCACAATTCGCAGCAGACATTTGTAACGGAGAGCTGCCGCGGATTTTCAGGGAGTTGCAGCGATGGACTCCCTCCTCTGGTGGAATCTTTATCTGCTGATAATAAGGAACCGCAGGGCTCTGGACAATTCTGGGTGACAGGAGCACTAAAGCAGAGGTGGACAGCACCCAGAAAATGGGAAATTCTTGGTTTTGTCCAGCCTCCTGTGCTGACAGACGCACATAACCACTGCAGGTCCTCCTACCAGTCCTCACAAAGCATCCCAGGCTGAGCTGAATCTCTCAAGACTCGAGCTATCCACGCTATGTCAAAACAAAGAGAAATGTTATGGATGGACTGGAAATGCCCTGATAGACTTGAAAGACAATTAGGAACGTGATAAGGCAGCTCAGACATTTGGGGTATAAACAAATGCCATTTGCAGATGAACAAACGGGGAGATGAAGCGCTGGCTGTGATTCCTGATGGGTGGAACGGTAAGAGCCGACTCAAGCGCTGTTCTCACTACAATCTTATAGGATTATCCAGCTTCATGAGATATACAGTGGGAATTACTGCAGAGGGGATTACAGGTAACATAAACCATGGGAACGGCGAGAATGAGAGCGTTTGGGATGCCAGGGAGGGTAAGAACAAGCAGCAGCGAAGCCCGTGGCACGGCAGCACAGCAGTTATGCAGGAGCACAGCTCCCAACCCACCTCAAGCCAGCCCCAAGTTTGGGTGGGAAGGAGGTAGGGCTGTTCACAGGCATGGAGCACCTCAATTTTTCCCAAGGCAGCACAATGCCATGCAGAGAGGGCATGTGTACGGTATAAAACACCGGAGGGGTGGACGTGGGGCTGTCAGTGGTGCAAACAGCATGTTCGGGGTGCTTCTAGCTACTCCCCCGAAGCCCCAGAGTAACCTTGCTGGGTTTTGTTCCAGACACGTTTCTCAGCAATAGCAAAGGGTGTGAAACAGGCTCAAAAGCAGATGAGAAACTCGCAATGTGAAATTGTGCGAAGGATCGGCATTTACCCCAAGTTCTGTTTAAAGAAGAGCTACACCCAGGCTGTGGAAAGTTTGCACAAGGAGAATTCCTCAGAGAGCAAACGCTGAAAACAGGGTCAAGAGTTAACATCTGATGTAAACGGGCATTTCGGAGCCTGCAGTTGGCTGGGCCCAGATCATGAGACTAGAAGAGTGATTTAAACCATATTTGGACCCAGATTTTTCGAAATGAAGAAAACCCCTTAAATGAACAACTGACCGCAGCATCCTGAGAACATCCTACACACCATCAATAGGGCAACACTTACATCAACGCCATCTTCACATTTCTTTATGCCATTACCTAGGGAATGTTTGCAGCTGGAAGGAAGGCAGGGGGTTCTCCCTGGGTTAACCCCTTGGTCAGGAACAGGAGGGAGCCCTTGTTTGCACCCAGCAATGCACAGCAGCGCTCTGGGCCGTACAGCTGCACCCAGCGCTCGGAAGTTTAGGAAAAACAAGTTGGTGTCCAAAGAGTTCACAATGGAAATCAAATGTTAAAACAACAAGTAGCAGGCAAACAAAACAAGGGCAGTTTGGGCAGGGTTTTCTGGCTGCTTCAAGTTTCCTAAACAGTTCCCCATGGCGGCTGTTGGGGCATCCAAACGAGCAAGGGTTTGAGAGAGCAGGTTGGGTGGAAGGAGCAAGAGGAAAGGTGCATCCGTGGCGTTCCTGAGGTGATGGCAGGGTTGTGGCTGTCCAGAGAGCTTTTGCAGCTGAAACTGTCTTCGCTGAAAAGTTACCATTTACGGCAAGAACTAAAACAACAGAAGAGTACAGGCTAAACCCTGAGCACGAGCAATATAAACACTGGCCCTTTGGAAGAGCAAATGATGACATCATACATACATCACACCCTTCCTGTGTAAACAGGAGTGCCAACATGAGACGACATGCACTGTAAACCGTGTGTCCGGCCGGTTATGGCTTTGCTGTGGAGCTCCTGAGGGCTGCAGAGAAGATCAGTGGGGCCAAACGCACTTCTTAGGCTCAGGCTTGGGTGGTTTCAGGCACTTCCCCAGCTTCTCACAGCCTGGAGGAGACCAGTTCTGTTAAAAACAAACCAAAAATATACAGAAAGATGATTCATACCGAGTATCTGCTGAGCCTTAACCCTAACCAACCCTTTTTGATCCTCACAAAGATGCTCTTATGTCCTGCTGGAAAAATGAAACTCCTCTCGCAGCTGATGCTCCTGGGCTCATCAGCTCCCCAACTCCAACCACTATCAAAAAAAAGCTTTAGGAAAGACTACAGATCCTTCTGCAGCAGATGATTCCCTCTTCTGGAACACAGTGCTCTCTCCTGTGCAAATGCAGTCTGCTGGGACTCTGGGGACCTTCCTCTCTTGCCTGTAGTAGCATGGAGCTTGAGGTTTTTGGTGAAATCTCCCATTTTCCTGGGATCCAGAAAAGAGCTATTGTTCTTAGCACTAAGATACCCATGCGCTTTCTTGAGGAAACAAACAAAAAGCAGCAGAAGGCCAAGGGTGTGAGAGAGATAAGAATGTTGGTATTTTAATGAGCATTTTGATGGATGACCTCTAGGACAGATGGAGTAGGAGGCATTTATGAGACAGCGACTCCAGTGCACGCAGACCAAAGCTACTCACCTCCCTCGTTTCCATGTTTCTTGAACTACCTTTGTGCACGTGTACAACAGAGAAACAGCACCAGCAAGGAAATCCACTGCAAACCTCAGCTTCCAAAGGGATTAACGGGGGAAGGAATTTGGATAAAAACATTTTCAGTTTCATGGGGTTTTCTCATTTAAAATTTGTGACTGTGGTAATGCGAATGGCAGGTTACAATTCCCATTCTGCCTTCAGAAATCTTTCGTGTTCGTTCTCTGTCCCTCCCTCTCTCTCAAGGTCTATCCATCCATGGGAGGTTCTTGCTGTCACCTATTAAAGGTCAGTTCAGCTCTGACCTGCTGCCTTTCATTTGATTTATTTTCATCTTTCGAGACACTTATGTTTTCTTGGAATTAAATTCCTATAGAGTAAAAGAAAAGCTTAACCCCAGAAAAAATGCGAGAGCAGATTTCTATTCCATCCAGCCGACAACAGATGGCAGTGAGACACCAGCTATGGCTGCAGCAGGAGCAGAGCACAGAGGGGAGCTTTGGCAGAAGGCACCTTGCTGCACCAAGGGCTCCAGACGGTTTAAGAACAACTAATGCTGTTTTCTAAATCCATTTCTGTTTTTTAAAATCCGTTCCTCAATATTAAAATGTCTAACCACCGCTGGAAATTTCAGATGCCTGAGTGCTCTGTAGAAGCAACACGGATCCAAAGAAACAAATGAAATATTTGTTCTTTTGAAAGAAAAAAAAAAACCCAAATCGTATCTGCTCCAGTCTGGCAGCCCAAGCTGGCTTTCCTGGACGTGTGCTGTAAGCGCTGAGAGCCCTGAGGACACCATGTGTGCTGCAAGTCAAACAGGCAGTCAAGCCAGCACGGCTCCACTGCATGGAGTGATTTTTCCTACATTTCCACAGGAGGAAATCACAGCAGAGCTGACTCTGCAGGAGCTTCGTCTCCACTGCTGGTGGGACACGCCACAGACGGGCCAGCAAACGCTTCCCCTGCTCAGGAGGGCTGGTGCTGCTGTGCTTACATCCATCCCAAACCTGCAGTAGATACAAAATGATCCATCTGCTTTGCTCATGGATAAGTAAAGACAATTCTTCTCATCTGTCCCTGAAAGGATATTAAATGCCCACATCAAACAAACGGGTGACAGAATTCAGAAGACAGTGTGGGACATAGTATTAGTAGGTGATGTTTATCTCCCAGGCTCCTCCAAAGACAGATTTTTGGCTCAGTCGACTCCAGCAATATCATCACTCCAAGAAGATTTGGATCTCCTCATCTCTGGTCTCAAAAGGCGACAATTTAGTGCCTTTTTGGTTTAGTTTTGTGACCGTGTAATTAGCCTATTAGAAGTTTACATGGAATAGAAAACTCATAATGTAAAAAAGCTTCCTGCTGGGATTGGAACATTTCTCCCGGGATCAGAATACCACCCAGCCCACCAGGGAGGGCTTTCGGACAGCCTGGATGAGCTGGTTTGAGCTTGGCCAAGCACTGGAGCAGTCAGGAGCTGCCTCTGCTAACAGACTAGGGCTTGGGCAAGCCCCGGACGTTGCCATAGCCAAAGGAGATGCGGCAGCCCACGGTCTGCAAAACCTCTGCCCAACTGAGATAGAATAAGGGATGCTCGGGGAGAAGACGGGCTCTCAGTAAGTATGAAGTATGGAACCTCCAGCCCAGCACTTTTTCCGTTAGGCAACCCAAAGACACCGGGTGTTGGGCAATAGGAATACCGGATGCTTTCACAGCACCTAAACACACCGCCCCAGGGCAGCCGCAGAACGGCAGAGTATGCCTACAATTCATGAACCAGTTCTGGAGCTGGAATCAGCACAGAAGAAATGCCTTTCCAGTGAAGGTCTCTGGCAGCAGCCAGGCACTGGGGAGAGTGCCTGAACCCAAAAGGTCCCAGAGGAACACAGAACAGTGTTTATTAAGGGAAAAGTTGAATAATGAAAGAAAACAACACAGAAACAATGGTCCTTCAAATCTTTTTCCTACTTAACATCCAAAAATAAAAAGATGTGACAAAGCTCAAAGAGATCTTTGCCTTCTTATTAAGGAGACACAGCTCCACGTTTTGTACAGCTCTGGCTGAAGACAGACCCTAAGCAGCAGGTACCGACTGCTTGTTTCGGAAGATTATTTCAGCATCAGAAAGATTTTGCCTGCTCCTATTTTGTGTCAGTCTACAGGCACATCCTCTTAGACTACACAAACTCTCATCATCTGACAACTTTACCTCCTACAGACTATCCAGTTTTTTTCCCAGGTTTTCAACAAACCAAGCAGCATTTGACAGGAAAGCCAAACTGTAACTCTCTACCATGCAATTTGAAAGAGAAAACAGAACTGAAAAATGTTTGCCATGTTTCAACCCGTAAAGACTTTGGCAAAGTCAGGCATGGGTGGAATTGGAGGAGACCAAGCAAGACCAAAGATACCCACAGACATCACTGAAAAAGAGCCACTGTCCCAGTCCCACCACTCAAAACAGAGAGGACTTTTGAGATCTGCAGAAGGGGGTTAGAAAGGAGGAGAAGGATCTACAGCTGTAGATAACTGCTGTATCTCTAAGGAAGGAAGCCACAAGGTTTATCACAGTATGTTGGTTGACTTTTTGGACCCAACCCCACTCACTTTGTACGAGCTTTCCTCCGCTGTTGCGTTCCATAGGTAACAAACCGCCCTCTCCTCAGTGGAACAGCCAGACAGCCCTTCAAACGGGCGAGCATCCATCGCTTCTGCATCCCTTCCCATCATTAGGTGACACTTTATAAAGCCTTTACAAAATATATTTTAGGCTGAGGATTCTGAAATGTATTTCTGCTTTAGCCACTCACCATGACAGCCTTGTCACACACGTTTAGCTGTGGCTCCCCTGGCACCATGGTCACTCGGTGCTGCTGGACGACGGCAGATATTCCCTCCATAGCCCTTTGGTATTCACTGCTGGCAAAACTAGAACGGGAAAAAATGCAGATGTTACCAGTGAGGCTTCACACAGGGCACCATCACAGCGTCCACATCACTAAGCTAGGTCAGAAGACTGGCCCATGGCAAAGGAGAAGAGTAAATAAACATCCAGTTGACACTGATTGCCCACAGGTCTGTCGGGGAAGGGAACATCAGGGCTGGCAGAGTCCAAAGCTCAGCGGGGCTGAGATGCTGTGCTTGGGGCAGCAGGGCTGGCAGATGGCTTGTCCTCCCCAGCAGAGCAGCACGTGGCTCCTGGCAGATCAGCTCAGCATGGGGCTTCAGCTTGTGAAACCGCCAGCCCCAGTGGCCCCAAACGTGTCGCTTTGTAGTCAGGCAACCTGGGCAAAGGTGGCAGGTACAAAGAAGGGTGCTTCTGGCCTTGTCCCCAAGCTGTGCCTTAGACAGTTATCAAGGGAGACCTCCCAGACACAGGACAAACACCTTGCCAGACACGTTAGTACATGAGCAAGTTTGCCGAGGCAATCCTTCCAGCGTGTCACCCAAAAGGTCACCCAGCTCTGTGTGTTCATCCTCCGCTCGTTCAAGTACTTTTCTGGAACACACACACACCACGCAGAGGCATTTACTGCAGGGAAATGAAGGTAATGTCAATACTTTGTTTTTCAAGAGCGTTCTCGAGCTAAGGGTTTCAAATAGGACCGTTGGCTAGTAAAACTTCACAATCACCAAGGAAGATGAACTAATATTATGCAAACAGGAAGATGGAGAAGAAGAATAGAAGTGACTTGTCCAAGACAAGAATACCTCCTCCGTTTCACAACATCCACCCGGGGTTCTGCCCCATCTACATTCTTCCATTCCAGCTTTATTATTCCAAGCTGGGACCCATCTGTCATGCTCCAAGCCCTCATACAGGGTTATAAATTACCAGATTTTTATCCACTCAATTACTCCAGTAGGTACTTGTTTAAGTGGTTCAGGGTGTACTGCACTCATACTTCAAGTATTTCTAAAACAGAGGATTACTACCCAATGATCTCATTTTGCCCATCACGTTAAGAGTCACTTAGAAAACAGAGAGCGGCAAATTGCTTCTGAAGATAAAAGAAACAATGCAGCTTGGTCCTGACCTCAGGCTCCCTTTGCTTACAGTCCAAGCTGGCCACCAGCCCCACACTCCAGCTAATTTCCTTCTTTGAAAAACAATCACATTTCGAAGCCCAGTAATGTGCCAACAGTTTCCAGTAAACCCTATAAATATCCCATCTCGGCAACCATCCAGAGAGAAGCTGATTGTGGGGATGGGCCTGAGCTTTGCTGATAGAGAACCGGAAGGGAATTTGAAATGACAAGCTCCAGCAAACTAATCTGTTGCTCTCACACCCAGCTAGCTGTATCCTGGTGGAGAGGCTATCACCGGCACCGGCTGTGTGATCTGGACGGACCACACTGACATTCAGCCTGTTCTTGGGAAGCTCCCGAATTTCCTTGCTCCCCTCCCAGGCACCTCACCTTAGCTCTCACTGCGGCCAGCTGCTGACTCCTGCACCCAAAGACTGCTGAAAACAGGGACAGGCAGGAGTTTGGGAGCTGCCAAAGAGCATCCCTGACTCACTGCAGGCAGCAGTCACTTGGCTGGGCTGAGTGTCGCATCCTGCATCCCAGTGGCACAACGGCCGCTCAGTTTGGCAAGATTTTATCTGGATGCCCTCTGGTCACGTTTCAAGCTGCACAGGATTGCCAGCCTGGCAGCATGCTTGAAAAAAATCAAACCAGATATTTAAAAAGAGGCAGAGAGGGTTTAAAGCCAACCTGTGCTGACACGCAGAGGACGGTGAACACGGGAGAGCCGGCACACGGACAGAAAAGGCTTCAGAGACAAACACACCCAGGGAGGCTGCCTAAAACTGCGGGTGAGGACCAGGGATGCACACAGCGTGTCGGACATCCGAGCTGGAGAGTGGATGAAATGGGGGAGCCAGAAACATTTTAAAGCCTACATACTCCAGTGATGGAAACGGAGGTGAAATGCAGTTTAGGGAGACACGTATATTCAGTGGTTTAGATTTCTAATGTACCTATTGTGCCAGGATTTGAAAGCTCTTCCAAACTTCAGCTAATCACACTTCATTAAGATCCTTGTATTAAGGATTAATACGAATTAATACATATTTTAATAAATTGTTAGAGTGTAACAGATACTGTAGATATCAAATCATTTAATGCCTCCTCCTGCTGCTCCTGTAACTATCCAATGTGTTTATTTCGGACACACACTTGTGTCATCTCTTCAGCATTTCAGATCTTCTTTCGGAAGTGGACCCGTAAGATAAAATGTTGCTGCTAACTAATTAAGCTCCACAGCATCTTTGCAAATATTGAAGTGCTAAAGAGACAGCCCAATTCCATCCATCGAAATGGCTTTTCATCCACAGGATTCCAAACTAGCTGTAATCTGGAGAGACCAGTGGAAAACACAGCTGTGCTCTGGATGGAAGATAAACAATATGCTGTCACGACTGCTGCTTTTTGCTCCAAATATGCCAGTCCCGTTGCAGTGAAAAACCCCCTTTTTGCTATAATCTTAACTACTGCATTTACCCATGGCATTGTTGCTCATTAGCAGCCTAAGACACACAAATGTTGCAGTATAACCAAGCAGGCTCGAGTCATTTAAATCATCTCCTTGCGTTAATTCCCATGTTCAGGGCACTCCGGGCTTTTTCAGTGAGCTCAGCAGCGACAGGAAATCTTGGCCTCACCTCAGCTCCTGGTGTTTTTGAACTGCTCTCCCCTGCAGCTCCTGCACTTTTAGATTATTTCAGCATTTAGCATAGACTGAATGACTTCCCCAAGGTGCGACAGAAACAGCTTGGCACGTAGAAAGGACTCACCCTTCTCCCAGAAGTACAAAGCTGGCTGAAACTAAAGAACATGGATAGATTATGCTCCAAATCGTACCGCTAACCCATAAACCTTGTCTCAGTAGGGCTTAACATGCTCTTAAGCTGGCTAAACCTGTTGACACCAGCTTAAAACAGATCCGATTGCAGCTGTCCTCCTTGTGTTGAAACACACAACAGGGACAGACCCCCAGTGCTGGAAGGTGCCATTCAATGCTGGGAGATCTTCACAGACCATCTTCAGATGCCTCGACTGAACACACGAACTCTCTTCCTCATCCAGATGTGCATCAAGTCTTCACATCACAAGGGACCGTGACACCTGCAGGATGGCATAAGCCCCAGGCTGCCATAGTCCTGAAACTGGAATCACCCAGCGACACAGCCGTGCTGGTGAGGGGGTTGGTTTTCCTGTCTTGGCCCCATGGACATCCCCATTCCTCACTCGGACGAGCTCAGGTTTTGCTCAGCCAGAGCTGTTCAGCTCCACAAGATGCAATATCCCTGCAGCGATTGTAAAGTATTTACTGGCTGCATACGGAGGGTTAAAATGATCTCCAGCCCTACTGCAAGAAGTGCATTTTGAGACAATCTGCAAGAGAAGAGTGGCTTTAATCTGTGTGTAAGATGGGGATAATTACTTTATGGTAATCAGTCCGAGCTGTTAATGGAGCTGAGCTGGAAACCTTAGGTGGAGTCCCATCATTTCCCTGAATGTGTTTGCAGGACTGGGCTGCAAGGGCAGGGTTTGCTACATTCTCTGTTCCAAAAAAAAAAAAAAAAAAATCTATACAGGTGTTTGGGCATTATTGTCTGCATGAAGATGCAGACCTCGCTGCCTCCAGGGCATGCTGCATTTTGTATTCTAGTTCAACAATCCTGCAGAAAGAGAGCTGGGAATAGCACTGGAAGAATGAGAGGGTGAGCAGGTGGTGTTGTGAGGAGTTTGCTAAAAGCGATCCCCCAGCGTACATGAAATTATTCCACGCTCAGAATGAGGGAAAGGAGTGGACAGAGTCCAGGGTCATTACACTAATTGACACTTTACCTCCGGGAAGTCTCTGGAGATGCAATCAGGGCTGGATTGCAAGCGCAGGGTCCCAGGCACAGGTGTGGCCTGTGCTTCCTTCATTTAGCATAATTGTGCCTTGGCAATCTGCTCCCATCCCTGCCAAACAGCTCCGGTGGAACCTGCTCCGCTGTTAACCCCACCATGCCCTGCAGTGAAAGGCAGGTTTGGAAGAAGGAGGTATTGTCTCAAGCACTGCTTTTGGTGTAGAGCTCCGGTTTATTCTTGCAGCCTTTCACCTCGGGGTCTGTTAGCATCCTGAGCTGGGAGGAGAGGGCAATTCTCTACCATCATAAATACATTCCCAAATAGATCAGAACCGGAGCAAATTAAAGAGCATTTTCAGCATTTTGTTAAAAAAATCTAAATCTTGATGTTTTATACCTTGTCCTGATGATTCATGTATGGGCACAGCGCAGTATGTCTATCCTGGGAGTGATGGGACCATGTTATTACAGAAGGAATGTAACAAATGGGAATTATATAGCATGCTTCGCAGAAACCTGACAGCGGGCTCTTACTAGCAGCTTTCAGATTTATAGCATGTTTTACCAGCCACACATGAAGTTATGGGAAGAGCATACAACTTGGCGAATGATTTGTATATTTTACTTCCTCCTCCACTGGAATGATTTTAATTAAAACCATTATTTTAAATTGTGAAATACAGGCAGATCCAGGTAATCTGATTTTATCTGTTATCAGTGCTTTGAGGCTGCTCAGCACTGTACTATCCAAGTCTTGATCTTGTCCTATTATTCAGTCTTCCTCAGTTCCTCTCTTCTATTATCAAGTTTATTTGCAATTTAACGCCTACACAATACATGAGGCAGACAAGTTTGGGGCTCTGCTTCTGAAACATGGCAACTTGCAATTACCGGAGAGACTCACAGGGCCAAAGGAAAACAAACAAGGGATCAAAGACAAGCCTGAAGGGTGGCCTGTGCCCCAGGTCACCTCTGGTCCAGAAGCATCCGCGGGTCCCAGACACAAATACCTCCAGAGGTGTGCGGGGCATGTGGCCCATCATCCACACGAATGTTCTGGATGTTGATGATGCCTCTCACCTGGGGGGATTCTCTAACGGTGCATACAGTGTTCCTTGCAGCACGGAGATGTGATCCTGCTGATGCTCTGCCTAGTCACCTATTTTCATGGAAGTTGTAACTCCCCAGCCTTGAGAATCCCGCCTTTCTGCCAGATTGCGGGCGACCACAGCATTCCAATGGCAGAGGGGACAGAGTGACTACGTAAAGGCTCAGTCTCTGTGTGAACAGGCGACAGAAGGTAACGACTATCCATCTGATCCTCCTGCTAGTTGCTCCAGTGGTATTTCTGAATGATAATTTAACCAATGTGTCCTTCAGGCTCCTCTCTGCCTGGACCTGTCTCTGAAGGGGTCCATTCCAAACACAGCATTTTGCACTTTTTGAACCTGGTTCATATGGCTTTTTACTTCAAAATTCCTTTTTTATACAGCATCACTCCAGTCTAGACAGTTACTCACCAAAATACCTGCAGGCTGCTGGTCTGCCGCGATCCTGCAGAAGTTACAGGGTGATCAGACGGCGTGCCACAAAGCAGAGTGCTCATCCTGGACTAGGCAGCTATCGATGGAGACGAGCTTGCCTCCATCCTTAGTCCCCAGGCTAGTGACTGTCCTCCTCAGATCTATTTTTCTTCATCTCTCCTCCCTCCAGAGCTGGCTGCACACGGACTGTCACACCTGACAACCTTTCTGCATCCTGTCCCCTGCACGGTTGCTGCCCAATGTTTGTTACTGCTGAGGCTCTTTATCCACAGCTCTCCGTGGTTTCCACAGTTTCAGTGTCCCCCAATGCCACCTCTCCTGTGGCAGCAGCTCATTCGCCCCTGAGATGCAGCTGGCACCATTTCCTTCTTTTTCCAGAAGATGAGGAACCAGCATCTCTCCCAGGCAAGATTCTGGCTCTTTGTTAGATGCATTTTTTTCCCCTGTTTTGCACCTTCTCTCTCTCTTCCCTGCAGCGAGGTTTCTGCCCTGATCGGTAAGGTGAGACTGGCAAGTTTTCTATCAGATCCTTTCCCCTTTAGCTTCCCTTCAGGAGCTCCTTCCCTCTTTTCTGGCTCCATAACCAGTGCAATTACCTCTCTGATGATTTCCTGGATTTTCCATCTGCTCAAAATAGGCACTTGTGAGCTCTCCTGTTAATTAATGTGTTCTAAAATCATTATGTTCATCAACCAAGCCTTATCACTTCCAGTTTTTCCATAATAGTAACATCTATTGCCCTAAGGAAAACACAGGTATTTTGCCGTTCAAAATGTAGTAAACTCCGTTTAGAACAGAGGCTAATTGCTCAAAGCAGAATCGTTACTAACAAGGAGTACGAACAATGCACGAGCATGCTGTACTTGTTATTAAGGCTTTGCACCTCTGGCTCAAACTGCCAACATTTCAGAGATTTCTGTTATGAATTCTCTTTGCAGCTTTGGCACCTGACTCAAAGCCTTGGTACTTCAGTCTGCACTGGGTAGTTTGTTAACTGTATTTTAAGCTGTGCCAGCTTTTACAATCTATTATTACTTGTGTTCTTCCCGACCAGCAACGAAGTATTTTAATAAAGGCATGTATAAACAATAATCTGTAACTTGGGTAATAAAACTGACAACTGGTTGTGAAGATGTTACTAACAGATAGTTTCACTGCCTTTGCCACATACGGTTTGAATGGAGAAACCAGTTCTCTATGCGGTACTTAGCGGACACACGATACCCCAAACACAACAGAATTGAGGAAAGAAAAAGACTTAGCAGATCTTTTAGTTCTGCATTCTGATAAATTTGGTAACTAAGGCGCCCCGCAGTTGGAGAGTTTTTATACGAAGCAAACCCCTAGTAACTGCAGCTAGGGAGGAAACAAAATACTGCTTATACTTAGAGAAGTGCTTCTGCTTTGCGTGCTGCCTAATACCCAATCTTATTTATGTTTTGATGTTGAGAGCTATGAAAAAAGAGGTATCTTCTCTCCCAGAGCCTCCACAGATCTAGTCAACCTCTTGGACGACCAAAGCCACAAACGGTTCACTTCTCACTACACAAGGACCAGATAACAAGGTAACTCTTACTTACATAAGTGCAACTCCATTACCATTTTTGGCAACCGAAAGAAAGATTATTTACCAGTAACCACATTTCTTTGAAATATATTGCCCATACATACCCTGGTATTGCAGGTGTTATTATAAGCACCTCTGCAGATGGCAATTTTGCCTCGTCTGTACCTGCAAACGTGTTCATGCCCTGCCTCATCCTGCAGCCATAGAAGTGTTGAGCTCATCCAGTGGTGCCAAGCTCCGCTCAACGCTCGGAGCCCAGTCCTGCAGTTCTCAGGAGTGTCCTCCTCTTTCCAGGAGAGAGGGGGATAAAGCTTGGTAGTGAACGTATCTGATGTGTCAGTCCTGTCCTGACGGTCAACCCCAGGATGGGGATCTTGCTCCATCCAGCCCGTGGATGGGATGATGTCAAGATGCCATCACCTGGGCAAGCTCAGGCAGCGTGAGAACTCATAACATGCATTTGGCATTGCTACGGATCCCAGCTAACAAAACACAAACTCTGTGAGGCTCTTGGATTGCTCGTGTGAAGTTCCAGTCCAGACTGGGAAACATCCGTAATTATCTTTCAAGGTGGAGGGGGCAAGCACAACTGTGTCCCTTGGCAGAAAGTGGGGTGCAGGAGGCGGTCCAGCCAAAACCAGAGGGGCAGTAGCAGGAAGGAACGGTCCCAACCCCATTGGGAGGGTCTGCTCCTAGACTCAGACACACAGAGGGACGCATGCCCAGCCTTACATGAAGTGCAAGTGCCATATGGCTCAGAACTGCCAGACGTGTCCTCAACATGATGACAGGACCTGCCTGTAATTGCCTGCCCAGTTTTTCCACTGCATGAGAAGTGCTCCTGGGGGAGACAAGCTTTTGCTGATATTGTTTCCAGGCAGGCTCCAGGAAATCCACTGAACTGTGTCAGGAAGAGGAAGGACTTGTCCTGCTTCACCACAAAACCCAGGGAACTGAAAACTTTACACGCTGTCTCTAAATCTGGAAGGACTTGTATCTTCAGTGAGCCCTTCGGCAGCCAGCTCTCCAACGAAGACAGAAAGGCTGATCCCTGTGTTCTGAGATGAACTGAGATGCACCTTGAATAAGTCCCTTAGTGTCATGCAGCACCTTGTGTGCACAATGTCACGACACAAAGACATTTCAGATGAGACTGTCTGAACATAAGCACCCTGCAAGTCAAGGGTGTTGCCGCAGTCGACTGAGCTGACTGATTTCTAGGATGCCCCGGCTCTGAGATCCCCTAGGATCCCAGAGGGAGCCCCAATATATGAACAGTAAATCTCCCTGGAGGTGCACGTGCAGCAAGGAAACCTCTTACGGTGGTTTTTGTCATTCCAAACTAACGCAAATCGAGAGATGTGACAGATTATTAGAATTATTTTAGGGAGAAGAAAAGGCTGCACTAAAATAAGGAGTACATGAAACAAAAAATGAGCAAAGAAGGCAAAGAGAACAGGGCATCGCTGTGCCATGCTGCTCCTTCACAGCAGCAGAAAATCTAAGAAAACCCAGTAGAGATTTAACAAAGCAAAGTGGTGAAAGTAAATCAAATAAAAGAGGGAAAGGTACCAATAAATCAGAGGTGCAACGCAAATTTTTCTGCATGCTTTGGCAATGTAATGACATACCAGAAGTGGCAAGCTGGTGAAGGAGCTGTATGATACACCCTGCTCCTGCGGGGCTGCAGGAGGGGGAGCAGAGGACTGCGAACACACACAAACCTCGTGCTATGAGCACACGCAGCGTGTACGGACAGACAGATGCAGGCTTGGAGGAGAATGCTGGATTCCCTTCTGAGAAACATTAGTGTCGGGACTCCCAACAGGCTGTCTGCCAAGGGGGATAATTAAGCTAAATAAAAATACACAACACTAACAGCCCCACAAATGAGGATAATTTAATTACCACATTCGATATAGGAGACCCACTTCCCATGAGTTTTCCATTGTGACCAGAGAGGAGACAATAGCAACAGAACGTGCTGCAGAAAGGAAGATTCATTTCCTAAAAAGAGGCTTTCTATTAGGGTCTGCATATTAAACAACATCACAGCTTCCCATAATCGGGGCATAATCTTGCCATAAAATTCAATCAAAGTAACAGCTTGTGAGTGTCCAAAAATCAATGGAACCATATGAGAAATGATTGCAGATGCAACACTGGAATTTATTTCAATGCTCAATTCGTGGTGGTGGTAAAGAATATCCAAATAACAGGGAAGCAGGTATCCTGCAAATACCCCTTAGGGAAGAGCTCCTCTCCCTCAGATTCAGAGGTAACACAGTCGCCACACTACAGTTCACTTAATACTACCTGTTTGTTTGATTTTTGGAAAAAGAGGTCATTTCTATCCACTCATCTTCCTAAAATAAAATAGTTGTTAAACCGAAAAGGGCATAGTCTCATCTGGAATCCCAACCCAGTGGCGTAGTTTCACTGAACTGAATTTAGAATACAAGAGCTGCAGATTTGCTGTATTCATTAGTGCTGAGATGCAATAGAAAGCGCGAGCCAACGTGCTGGGCTTCTGCAGAGCTTTATACGCTGCGTAATGCCCCTCTAGGGTGCTTGTCTGGTAAGCGAGAGAGAAGTGAAAATATTTTTCCTGCCCTTCTCTCTCTAGTGAAAACACTTAGTGGACAGCACAGCCTCAGTTCTTTTCGAAGTAATGGAGCGAGTGTATCTACTCAATTATTTAAAACAGTTGAGTAATTGCAGTCCTGTCAGCTCAGAAAACATCTCTCTGTTCAAGCTGCTGCACAAAACCATTTCTGTGCAGGCGGTCACAGTAGCACTAGTCTTCTCTTTATTTATTTCCACATTCTCTGAGTCGGAGCCACTGGGACGAGGCTGCGTGCCTCTGTTTGCAGCTGGTTTTGCTGCAGGGTAAAACTCAGTTGGTAGAAGGAAGGAGGGAGGGAGGTGGGGACACCTTGGGAGATTTTTTTTGGAGGTGGCAGGTTTATATGTGGGCTGTGCTGGCTGATGACTACGTAAATCCTTACAGAAATCTCTCAGGGCATGGTGTGTGCCGAAGATAAGTGTTACAATAGTAGGCTTACAGGAAAATGGATTCAGCCAGCCAGGAGAGTCCAAGGATGGAACAGGATTGGGGAGAAAGTCCTCTTGCTAAAGACCCCCTGGAGAAGCTCCTTTAGCAGGGGCTAGGAGATTGGAAGGTTACAACGTTTGCCTTTCACAGATTCCAATGCACAAAGGGAAAACACCACAGAGTATGCGAAGACTGCTAGACATTTCTTCCCTTGCCCCCAAAACACACAGAGAATCTCATCCATCTATCCTGACTATTTGAAAACAAGGGTTTGTTCCTTTCTCTTTACTACTCTCACCAGTAATGGCTTTCTGGGACAGTTTTCAAGCAGGTTGCAAGAAACAGCTACCAAGGCAAATGAATCATAAAGCACACGCTGACAGCACCGAGAGTTTTCACATCTTCGTTAACTGGCTCACCTTAATGGGTACTTCTCTCCAGGGTCCCTGCCCAGGTGGAAAAGCAGCGGCAGAGTAGTATGCTCCTCCTGTGTATGTGTTGTCACCCCAGAGACATTCTGCCCAGGACAGAAATCAATGCCCTGCAGCAAAGAAGAGAGAGGTCATCAAGGGTGAGGCAGGAAAATTCTACCCGATGCCGCTTTCTTCAGCACTGTGTTCCAATATACCTGCAAAACCCAGAATTATTTTAAACTGAGAGTCCACTTCAGTCTGCAAAATGGGTTCTGATCTGATGGGGTAAAATAAAGTGACAATGCTGGCGTTGCACTGACATAAAAACTGGAGCGGACTTTACATTTTTGCCTTATAAAAAAAAAACTCTATAAAATATTAATTCAAATGAAATAGCAAAACAAAAGACAGAGGTGAAACCATTTAATCATAAGAATTCTGCAAGTGGAAAGTATCTTCTCTCTTTGGTTTCTATAGCTTAGAAATACACAGAGAGGATGGGATCACTTGGCAGCTCTGATCAAAAAGCAACCATCCTGCAAACCAAGGGCCATCACCGACACCAGGCCTGCAGGATCTGTTTCACCGAATAACAAAGCAAATCTGGTTAATTTTAAAGAAATGAGTGCATTGGTTGATCTGATTCATAGCAGGCTGGTGCTGAGGCACTCCCCTGGGAATGGGAGTGGGGCTGGAAGAACTGTGTTCAGTCTGGAGATATGCCGGTCACTAACATTTACTTCTAGGGGGTCAGAAATTGGGATTTCCCCATCAGCAGCAGTGGGTATGAAGGGTAGACTCTCCCTGAGCCAGCAGCAAGGGGTTAAAGTGCTCCCTGGCCACCAAGGGACAGCACAAGTCTCCTGCTCACAAGTCCAGGGCAGCGAGCTCTTGCATCTGGAGCTCTTGCTCTGCCCTCGCACGCCTTGCCAGGCTGCGGCTCCCGAAGCCCAGAGCCGGTCATTAGCCAGGTGTGGAGCCCACTAATCACCCAGAGCCTGGCTTGCCATCTCAGGGCTAACAGAACCCATTTAAGCCCTGGGAACAGGAAAAAATGCAAAGCACTAATTTCCCTGAACAGCAAATAAAGCAGGGGGCCCTATAGACCAGCAAGGACTAGCACCAAATGGACGTGTTAAAACTGGGTTTTACAATTCCAGCTAACACGCTGCGCTCCTTACAATGCCTCAAAATGCCCCGAGACACGGAGAGAAGGTAAATGGGAATATTTCAATGGAGGTGGGAAAGCAGCTGTAGCATTTGCTTCTAAAACAAACAAACTGAAAAGGCTCTCTACAGATGTTGGTAGGATTTGATTGGCAAACAATTTTCTAAAAATATCCCGTGTTTTTAATGGACAGCTGGTCAGTGGAGCAGTTAATATTCTGCTTTTCAATAAAGCACAAAGTTTAGAAGCCCATGAAATCCCATTTATCTGCACAGAGCTATAGATTCCTGAACCACTGACTGGAAAAATAAGAGAGTTGCTTGATAGGTTGTAGTGGCCTACCAATAATGGACTTTAAATGGATACAAAAATGATTGACCTTTCCACCTTCTGACGCCACGGGCCTCTGAAACACACAGCGAAAAATAGATTTTTATTTTTTTTTTCTCAGAAGGAACAGTTAATGAAAAGGTATCAAAGCCTACATAACATCCAAATTATAATTTGGATGCAAATCAAACAAGCAATTTAATTAAGAGCCTGCTAATTGGTACAATGCTCTCTGTCTGCAAATGGTTTAGTTTGAAAGAAGATTTTAGTCTCTTGGGTATTTGTTTATATGTTATCTTTTGTTTCTTATAAAATCCTGGTTGCTGAGACCCCCAAACCACAGCCCAGGCTATGTCCCAAAGACTCCTAGGAAAGAATGCTGTGACAGCTTGCCTGATGCCACCAGCCGAAAGCGATCTGTCTTTCTAATTTAACCACTCAGTGCCTTCTTCAAAAGTAGCCTATTGGGGAAAAAATAAAACAGGAAAGAAAAAATCAAGCATACCATTTTACGACACTGATAAATAACTCTCTTAAAATATGGCTGAAAACACCCTTTACATTGCTAAGGCCTTGCAACTTTATCTCCACAAATAAAATTGGCTATTAGTATTTTTATGTACTGTGTGACTGCCAATATTCAACCTACAGAGAGAGCTCAAAATATTTTCTACCTGCTCATCAACAAATGATCAAAAAGTAAGAGGTAAAATTACATCCTCACGCCCCTGGTCAAGGCATTGTCCTGCATCAGAGTGACACACTACAGACACAGAGAGAGGAGCCTAGTCTTGTGTCCCTCTGACAGAAAAGAATATTTAACTTATCATCCACAGCTCTATCTCATTCTGTTTTGTAAGTCAAAGCATTTTCAGCACTCCGGATGGAAAAAGAAAAATCAGCAATAGCAGCAGGCAGAAAGTCTGGGATCCCCAAGTCTGGAGTGCTTTGCTTTTCTGGAGCAAACCCAGTACAAATTAATCTGCCTGAGATTTGAGAAGTATTTAGAGATGAGACAATCCACACTCTGGAGCATCTGGACAATGCCTCTGGTTGCTCGGAAAGTGTACAAATGTGGTCACGTGCGGTGCTGGGACGGAGGGAGATGCCAAACCTCTTTGCGTATGTCTCGGATGGGAGAGAAGGAGCTGTCCCCCGGCTCTGCTACCCCAAGCAGGCTACAGGACAGCAAACTCTCTTCTACATGATAATTCTCAATCATGTCACCATGTTGGATCATTTCTCGCTTTTCATTAAATAATACTTTTTTTTGTTTTTTTTCTTGTAAAAGCCTGAGCTGACAACATGCCCCACAGACCCCAAGAACGCTGCGGGCTTTAATAATAAATGCAGACGTGCCAGGTTCTCAGCTGGAGCACAAGCCACATCATTCCAGGGCTGCAGAGATCTCCCTGTTTACACTGACGAGGGACCAGCTTCAGCTCTGGCACTGCCAAGAGGATGGCAACACCACTCAAAAATAAAATTACGTGATGTGGGAAAAGGGCAAAGAGGTAGCTATGCCTGCCCTAGCCACCAGGATAACAAAACCCAGATCACCTACCACTTCTTCTGCTGTTATTTCCGTAACACTATTTATTTGGCAGACTGTTAATATGCGGGGATCAATAGCCAGCTAAAGCATGTGCCTAATATTTCACTCTGCGTGCTACCCAAGGTGATTTGCATGTTTGCAGGTAACACGGATCAAACAAAGTAGAAGGGTCACTCCCCATGTTTAAGAAAATTCTTGGAGATTTTCTCCTCAATTCTAAAAGCATGAAAGCCAAAGCAGAAGATCCTCTCTAGAGCATGTCAGCTGTGTGCCTTCTCAGCTGAGCATCAGCTGGCAACCAGAAATAGCTCAGCTCTTGTATCCACTCTCTTGCACAGTGTTTTGCACCACCCTGCAGACCTGCCTGCAGTCAGAGAAATTCCAGCAATCCTTTTTAAAAAAAAACAAAAAACAAAAACCCACAACATTTCCTGCACATCAGGTAAACCTTTCAGTGAGCACATCACTCTGTCCTTCTCCCCAGCAATCCTGTAACCTGGATTGTTTTTCCATTTGGAAGATCTAGCAGCTATTGGTTGCACAGCTTATGCTTTAATTTCCAGAGCAAATGGACCACAGGTGCTATGTCAATATAGACATGAGACAAATACAGCTGGTTGCCAGTTTGGGCTCTCGGCCAAGTGATGGAATCACCGCTCGTGTTAACGGAAGCCCTCTGGCAATTCGTCACCCTGGCGCTCTCCCAGATCCCTCCGACTTGACAAGCGGCTGCAGATTTTGATAGTGGCACAGCAAATCTGGAGTCTGGCTCCTCGTCATGTCTCCTCCTTCCACCACACAAAACCCGAAGGAGAAAAGAACAGCAGTTAATTAAAGCCATTAATGCTGTTTCTTGCTGTTTGCCACAGGACGGGCAAGTGGCCGTTCTTACCCTCCTGGCAAATCCTCCCAAACCAGAGCTCTGAATGACCAGACACCTGAAAGCGTGACTGCCAAGCTTCAACCCTTGAACAAAAATTGCTTCTAATGTGTTAACTGTCTGGAAGAGCCCCCAGAAGACGGGCAGATCCGCAAGCCTCCAGCGGCTCTGGAGCAGAAGCGATCAATGGCTAGCTCATATGCTCAGAGGACCACAATCAAATGTCATTATTTGTGAGGTTCTACTTGACTTCACATCCCCCTCTCAGAAAAGGCTTTATCGATCCCTTCATGGGGAGGAGAAGGGCAATCAGACAGACTGCGGCAGGAATAACCCCTTTGGCATTTTACATTAAAACAATAGGGTCTTCTGGCAGGCACCTACACCCAGCATTTAAAGACACAGGAGCCCTCACAGAAAAACCACTGAAGACTACTAACAAGATACTAAGCTGACAGCAGAAAGGTTGATGTTATCAGCTGCTCTCCAATGATCCAAAGGGTGTTTTCCACATTTTTTCTTAATTATTTTTTCCCCTTCTTGCATCACTGCTCTTGGAGGGCACAACAACTATTCTCTGCTGGATAGTCTCTGTGGTAGGCAGAGAGAAGGAAATTTAATTTCTTCTGCCTCCACTCCATAGCATTAAATTAGGCAATTCTTCAAGGACTCGCTGGCTACTCAGATAAATCCACTGAGAACACCCATTTTTTCCCCTTTCAGACCTCCCTCCAAACAAGGAAGATGAAGTCTACCTATCCCTTCAATCCAGTGGGCAAAATAACTCAACACTGCAGACTCCGAGTGTTCATGGTTTAGGGATGGGAATCTGCATCCAGCATCACGGCTGTGGGCACCAGCAGCAATAAACCAGGAAAGCCAAGTTTGCATGCACTATTTATCACACCCTTTGCAACCCAGTTCAGATTTGGTAAGGAAGAAGCATGGCTTACAAGATAAAAGGATGGATGATAAGAGCAACAAGAAGAATATTTTACAGGAGACTTCCAGTAAAAGTCCTGTGTCTTGTGCCATACAAGGGAAGGAGCTCCCCGGGTTTACCCTTAGTTTTTACATCTGCCCCAACACACAACACATGTGGCTGCTTTTATCACTGCTGGTTTTTGCTACAAGAAGAAAGGTGGTCAGTGACAGTGGAAGAGCTTACATGCTGACATCCACCAGTCCCAGAACAACAGGGACTCAGGTCTTGTGCAGGGTGAAGAATTCTGTCCCTCTACCGAACTGTTAAAAAGTCTTTTCCTATTTAAAAATATAAAAACATTTTTTCAAGTAAAGTTTCCTTTCATCTACCTCTGTCCCATTTATCACCTCTTGAATGTCAGAGATGTCAAACCACGTAAACATGAGCCACCTATATGAAAGGAGATGGAAGCCAGGAAAACTGACCCAAATAAGCATCCCATGCCATCTGCAAGAAAAACGTCCCACAGAGCGCTTACTCCCGATTGCTTCTGTGGAGTGAGCCTTCCCTTGATGCTTTCAAGAGTCTAGCCATTCAAGAATGCGAGTTACCTAGGCAAGCAAGTTCAGGCAGCAGAAAAGACAGCATCGAGGTATCCTCCAGCACTGAGAGAGACTGCAAGAGTTGATGAGAGGAGTCAGACTAGAAAAAAATTGCTTGGGGGTTAAAAACCAAATAAACAAACAAAAAAAATAGGAAGAACAGAACAACATACTTAATCTTTGTGAAAGATGACAATTTTTAATCCCAGGCCATAAAGCAGAGGATGCAGACCAGTAAGGGCATGTTAACGTCATGGGAGTCTAAGATGGCCATAAACCTGTGTACTGCTTGCATGGGATCTTTCCAGCGTAAATATTCCGAGTGCCATATGGAGAGATGCATTCATATCCCGTTCTGCTTTCCTAGGCTTTGCTTTCTGTAAGCTGCGTCTCTCTGGTACGTGTTTATTTGTATATACATACTTTGTTACTTAACTAACTGATATCACATTCAAACACATAGCTGTCCGGGTCAGAGGCCAAAACTCCACACATTCTTTCTAATTAATCCTGAAAGACCTGGTAGCCCTAAACAGACCCAGGACGTGCACCAATTTCACATTTCCCAATGTCAACATGAAAATGTGGTTCTGGCTGCTTTAATGGTCTAATCTCATCTGAAAGTCAAACAAAAATGCACAGAGCGTGGATTAAAAACAGTGCAAGTTTTCTGTATCAATGATTTCCCACACTGTCAATTAACAAGGGAATTTTGAAAGTGAAAGGAGGTTTGGCTAAAACGTGCCATGGATCTGTCAAAATAATGAGATAGTCAACTACCCATAAAACAAACCTCTTAAAAATGTGCAGACAGCTGTTTTGACACATCTGGCCAACTTCAGATCTCTTTCAAATGGATAACATGCCAACCAGATAAATTTGTTTATTCCAAGTCTGAGTTTGGACTTTTGGACATAGAGTTTCGTATTTGAAAGTTTAATAAATCTTCACATTGAATCGCCGATAAGGTAAGGACCCATGCTAAATTAACAATTAACAAGGCCTCGTTAGCTGAAGTTCTACTGGGATGGCAAATCAAACTTATTGAACAGCAAACCTGCCGACGTGCATGCATTTAAATATGTTTTTCAAATGACATTAGCAAAAAAATTGGCCTTTTTGATTCTGGCAGCAGAACTGTAGCCCAGTCTCAATAAAGCTAAGAACACCAGTCACTGAAAGGGGCGACTGTGTCATAAGGTGAGACTACAAAACTCCTAAAACAGGGCTCAGAACTGTGGAACTGCTCTGCATTTGGATTTATTTCTATTTTTAAACTTGCAAGGCTTGTAATTAATGGCTTGAGGACATGAGGAGAACTGGAACAAATCTCAGCCT
The DNA here is from genome assembly GCF_000699245.1 of Pterocles gutturalis. NCBI lineage: Eukaryota > Metazoa > Chordata > Aves > Pterocliformes > Pteroclidae > Pterocles > Pterocles gutturalis. The sequence goes on along the minus strand of NW_010134466.1, from coordinate 24,662 downwards.
CAGCTTCCTCTGCATGTTGTTAATGGCTAGTCTGTCCACTAATGTGCTCCAATTTTATCCACATCAACCACATGTGATACAAGCTGCAGGAAAGCAAGTGAATTTTTAATCATCTCTCTGATGTACAGTATAATTGCGGACTTTTATCAGGCAGCAGTTAAACAAAGACTTAGAAAAAAATAAATATTCCTTAATTGCACAACTGCCATTGCTCACAGTAGGAGAGCCTTTGAAATGAGTGACTGGTCCCCGTTATCACAGCTACACGCGTCCTCAGACATGTACAAATAAGTGTAGATCAATGCAGACATTTATTTATTTCCCAGCTAGGTATGTATGTGCGTGTATGTGCTTATAGTACATTGGAGAGCAATTATTCGTGGGTGACATTATCTTCCATGCACATGGGAAACGCATGCTTCTGAGCCCGTCCCTACACCTGTACACACGCACATACAAGCTCCCAGTGCCTCTCACATGGGGAAAACCCTCCGCACCGTGCCACGGGTGATATATGGGCTTTACTTGCATGCTAACCTAGACAAATACATTATCTCATTTTAGCCTCTGTAGAATTAGCACCGAGACAGGGCGTGCAATGCATTTCTGGAGCCAACTTTCCTTTCCTTCTGACTGTGTAAAACAGAAACTTTGACTCCTGGAGCATTACAGTCTTTAAAAGACAAACACACATATTTACAGCCCTGAATGTAAATGACTCCCTTGGAGCTGATGTTTCCTTCTACCCCCAAGACATCCCAATGAAAGAAACCATGCACTTTTACATCCACAAATGTCATCAGCACTTATTTCTGCACCTGTGATGCCTTGAGGACCCTCCACAAGTTAAAAAAAAAAAAAAAAAAATCATACAAACAATCCCTCCCCAGTACCAGCCTGCTGTCAAAATTGCTGAGAGCTGTGCCATAGTGTGTTTAGTTCATGTCTAAAGGTATAATCAGCGAGGCACATGTGTGAACCTGCCATTCAAGAAATGCCCCAGAGTTTAGTACCCAAGTCTGAGGCAAGAAAGATACAAAAGAAGAAAAATAATAGTGCTTAACATCCAATTGTGAAAGGATCAGCCAAGAAATTACAAAAGCTGTGCCTATTTGGCAAATAAAATGTAAAACATCTTAGAGTGATATGGGCTCACAGAAGTGCTGATAATAGATTAAACACATGTACTCTACTGTTCTCAGCAACTGCTGTTCTTTCCACTGTGAGGTTCCTACGGCTTTCCTTTTCCCTTTCAAGAAAAAAACCCACCACCAACAAACCCATCCCTATTCCATTTAAACAGTTCAGCACGCCAAGTCTTTTGTACTAGATTGGGAGACACATGATCTATTTGGCATTGGACTCCAAACGTTGTAAGGGTAACATGAAAGCTCAGAATTCAGCAGGGAAAGAAGCTGAATATTAAGGGGCATTAAGTGCTGATTAAAGGGAGCACCCCTCAGGACAGCTCAGCCTTTGCTCATTTTCCTTTGCTTGTCTCTGATTTCAGTAGAGGGATGCTGTGACACCAGTCCCCTTAGATTTTGCAGCAGGTCTGGTAGCTCTCAAGAGGCTTTGAATAATAGGCTGGCTTGCAAGTGCACAGTGACATTCCCTGATTTAAAACTCGGCTTTAAAGGGCTCTTTTTCCCCAGGAGAAGCAGTGAGACCAGGGTGCAGGTCGGTGCGCTGTTACCTTGCTGTACTCCTCCCAGGAGTTGCTCCAGGTCCAGTAGTGAGCCTTGTAAAGCCCGACTCTCACTGCCATCATCTCGTTGCCACGATAATAGAATATGGGCCTGAGAAGGAGAGCAAAGCTGCATGAGAAAAGCCAACACGGCAGCCACCCCGCAGCAGCCTCGCTGATAAGGGAGACAAACACTTTAATGGCGTCTGACTTCCGATTCAGCTATCAGTCAGAAACAGGCTGCCTCCTAATAGTCTCCGCTGCAAGGTTTTCAATTAACATTTTTTAAAGTGTTCATCAAGTTGAGAGCTCACACGGTGCAAGAATGAAACATTATACAGCTTGGCTGCCGGTGATTGTTAATCCTTGAACTATCAGACCCTGTTATTTCCTATCGAGCGTGCCGATTTAAACACCAAATGTCTCACGAGTGGCATGTGCATGTGAGTGTGTGTGTGCGAGAGAGAAACGGGGACTCACAGCCTATGTGATGCTCAGCCTCCTCTTCACAGCAGCACCGAGCTATGTGCTGTTAGTGTCACACGGACGGGGTGGCTGGGGAGGACACCAGATGCTGGCCTGTTCTGGATGCCATCTGAGAAAAACTCCATATGGAAAAATCTGGCAGCCAGACAGGCTTTATTTTTAACTCCTGTCCATTTTTTTTCCCCACCCAAAACATCCCTTCGCATCATCTAAACATACCACCAAAACCTGCAATTTTTTTCTCAGAGGTTTTCCTAATTAAAAACACATTTGAGAAATCCACTTTACTCAGAGCATTTGGTCTGCACTCGTGTACGTGCTGGGCATCCCAGCAATGCTCCTGTTGGTTTCCCCGATCCCGTGCTCTTGTGTTTTGAGGGAACAGTACAAAATTTCACTGTCTGCAGGAGAGAGAGGGCTGGTTTGTTGGTGCAGCTCATCACACAAGGACATCAGCCTCAGTCAGTTCTCTCCAGTCGTTTCAGGCTGCTGACAGGGTGAGACCCTGAAGCCGTTTATCACTATCGGCAGGGTACATACATCTCTGTCTTTCATTCCGAGATGCCACTTGGTAAAACCTACTCACTCCAGTAATGCCACCTTGAAAAAACAGTCCCTAAATGCAAGATAAGATTAAAATCTCCACGTCTGAATGTCAGGAGTGGCCTTAGATCTCTTCTCTTTTAAAATCACAGCCTCCCCTGCAGGTTCCTTGCACAAACAAGGAACCCTTCTCCTTTGTCACCAGGAACTGTCCGTGAACAAAGGGGAAACTTGCTGCCAGCAGTGCCTGCCCCTGCATCCTGAAACACCGGGGCAGTAAAGACAGCTTGAGAGATCTGCCAAAATGCAGAACCTGATCTAAACCAGTCCCATTAACAAAACAAAAAGCCCAAACGAACGTGCCATAAAATACATTAGTCTCCTTTTTCCTTGCTATGAACACTCACTATTCGACAAGCTATTACATGTCCCTTGATTGCAGGTGTGGGGGTTAGGTTTTTGCTTTAAAAAAAATAACTCCCTCTTTGAAAGAGGATTACAGCTAGTACTCAACATTCTTCTATTACCCATTTCTTTTTTCCCCATTCACTTTTTCCTTTTTAAGCTTAAAAGAACACAACAACTGCATTTCCTGGAAAGTTTTTGGGGGCTGTAGAAACCGTGACCTGGTCAGGTCTGGGAGGAAAAAAAGAAGGAAACAAAAGAAGGAAAAAAAAGCCATGATGCAACTTGAGCAACTGCTATTGTAACACAAACTGGTGACTGCAATGAAATTCTATTTCAAAACAACAAAGAAGCTTTCCAAACTTCCAGATATAAAGCTGGGCTAGGCTGTGTTTGAGGAATATGCAATGCCTGATGGCAGCCACCGGCTGAGCTCTCAGGTAATACTGTACGAATGCTTCTTGCGTTAATGGGCACAAAAGCAGTTTTAAGGAACAAAGCCTTACATCCAACACAGAAAAGAAGTCAAATATACTTTCCATGCATATGTTTCCTCACTGTCTCACAGAGAAAGAATACGTTTGTATTCACATTTCCCAGGCTGCCAGACTCCTCACCAAAATCACAACTACCAGACCTCTCTTGCCCTCCTATCCTTCCAACGAGAGAGCCGAGGATACTTGCTGTTGGATCTCAGTGCCTGTACCCAACAGCTGACAACAAAGATCCCAGGTCTTTAACCCAAATCTTTTCTTGCAAAAGCATCCAGAAAAGAAAGAGGATGACAGTGGGAGGAGGTGGGCTTCCCGCTCATCTGCAGCAGCCCAGCCTTTCCCTCCAGCCTCTCTCAAGCTGGGGCTATAAACACCCAGCATACTCTGGGGATGTTTTTCCAGTAATAAATAATGTATTCTCCCCTACCCAGGCTACAGTTCTCAGGCTTTTATCTCCCCTATTGCCATATGTTGTTGCAGGGATCCCTGCTAACCCCCTGACATTTTCATCTGTCCCCAGACTCCACTGTATGGCAACATGCCACATGTCAGGAAATCCCACCTCTGCTTGCACCACTGGAGAATCAGCACAGAGCGAAAAGCGCTGGTGTCACCCCACCTCACTCAGCAGGAGCAAAGATGCATCAATTCAGTTTATTACATATTTCTGTAAGCTTGATTTGAAAAATAACCTAAAATTTGGTATCATTTCAGTTTAGAGACAAGGGTCAGAGCTCTGGGCTCGTAACTAACCTGTCAATTAGCTTGCCCTGCAAGATGGCAGGTAAAAGGTCGATGCCGTCAATCTGCCTGTCACCGGGAGGCTGCAGTCCCGCCAGGGAGAGGCTGGTGGTGAAGAGATCCATCACGTTGCCCAGCTGATGGCTGACCTGAAAAATCAACACAAACGCATTTGCAAAAAGACCTTCAGTAAAAGGCAAAACAAGAGGCTGGTTTCCACCCAAGCAGAAGTGTTGCTTCCTGAACCTCCTTCTTTGCTAAGCATCTTTTGAGACTATCTCTCTCGATGGTGCTGCAGCAGCCAGCAAACCTCCTATTAAAATAATAAAGGCAAGGAGACGATCCATATTTCTCCACTTCTAGGGAGCATTTGCATTTTGAGTCATTTTTTCATTTTCCTCTCTTGTCACTTCTCTCTATGTATACACTTTACAGTAGCATGTTTTCGCAGAGTTCAACATAATTTAGCAAATTCCAAGTCATTTGTGGATTGAAAATCAGCACTTAAAATGAGAAAAAAAAAAAAGTCCTTGATTTGTTCCCTCACCGGGTCATCTCTGGAGTCCAGAATACCCTGAGAGAGTTCCCAAAAAGCACAGGGATAGATGGATAATAACAAAAAGAGCTCAATGACTTCATCTGCAAACAATTTCCAACAATTCAAGAACTGTAAAGTTGTGGTATTTTTAGTATATATTTTAAAAAGAGAGAAAAACATCTGGGTTTGGCTCCAATAGAGATGTGCAAGCTTTTTTTTTTTCCCTCTCGCCTTTTTTTTCCTTCCTTAATTGGAAGCCATACTTATCTCTCTGATCTTAATTATTTATATTTTTTAAATCTAAAAAGTCTGTTCAGACCGATTCTTTCTGAATCGTTGCTCCCATCCTCCTTGTGGTACGCTACAGCTATCCGCTGTAGGATGTTTAATTAGCCAGCGACACACTAAATCGAAGCAGATACATTCCAATCAAGAGCAAGACTGTTTTGCACCGCACAAGATGCGACATGAAAAGAGCCTTTTCAGCCGTACCGCTTGCTTGGAGACAAGAAGCCATCTGATACAAGCCCACATCTGTAAGAACAGAAGCACTTTCTGACTGCAATCCAAGTCCGAGCAGCAGCCTCGGGAATGTCAGTGTGAACATTACAATGCTGGGACTATCAAAGACTTTTCAACTCTGAATCCTCTTTCTACTCACAAGCAGATCCTCAGACTGTAAGCTGACACTAATTATTTAAATATGACAACAAATGATAACATGGTAAATGATTTTTTTGTGAGATGCTGGCTCTAGGAAAAAAAAATGAAGGGAAAATGCTATTTTTGCTGGGACAGTAAGCCTTTTATTAAGACTGGGCTGAAAAAAGTGAACACTTAAAGGAAGAATTAACAAGTTAAAAAAAAAATGGAGAAAGCAACATGCAGGGGACTGATTACAAGTTTAACATTGCAATACCACATTACTTGATTACAGTAATTGCAAATTTTAATGGCTTTCATTCATCAAAAGGTGTTGGCAGGAAGACATACTATTACAGCTGCATGCAAGAATACTTCCACAACGCTTCAGAAGAAATCAAAGTGCAAAGCTCTAAGCACAAGAGGAAGCCTGACCACGGAAACCCTTGCTCAGGAAAACAGTTGGATCAGTTGCCCAAGATCAATAGATCTTGCAGAAGGTCTCGGGCATTTGAGGTTAAGCCTAATTCATGGACATCTTTGCAGCAGGAAGAGGTTGTGCTCAGCCCGTCCTTGCAGGCAGGGACGAACAGAGATGAGCCCACAAATCCCTCACACAAAGCCGATGTACACATGAAGCTCCCTCTCTGCATGGGGAAAAGGATGGGGATCTTCCCACGCACAGCTGTGGAGAAGGAAGCAGAGCCGAGCCCTCTGACGGGGTAACCCTGCTGCTTGCTGTGCCCGGGGCTGTTTGGCAAACACAGAACCAATGCTGGCTGTGCCATCCATAGGAATAGCTGTGGCAGACAGCGCTGAGTGCCCTTGCACCGGCTCTTCTCTGGTCTCAGATGTGCACTCCAAAAGGACTGACGTTAGAAAACCAAACAAAACAGTATAGGTGCATTAAAAAAAAACAAACCCAACCCCAAACCATTGGCTCACACCTTACAGAGCTGGGCAGCTTCACGAGCGACTGGTGTTGGGAATGCTGCACTCCCTCTGAAGTCAAGGGGGATTACAAGTGCTCAGCATCTCGGCAGAGATGCTCAGTCCCTCGTAGGCTCATCTGTCAGCTAATTTACCCTAAGTATGCCTCAGGAGAGCAGTGGGGTCAGCAGAACACCATATGCAGAGCCTGGAGTCTCATAAAGAGGAGATCTGGCACACGCCTGCTCCCTGACAACTGCTACGGCTGGAGCAGCCAGCAAACCGCTGGCAGACTTTGGGTAATTAGACCTCTCACAATTTATAAGGCAAATCCAAAAGTCACTTTTCTTGTTGTCGCTCCATTCCTTCGCTTCAATCTTTCGATAACAGGCAGCAAGAGGCAATCGCTGACCTGAGACCCGTGCCTCTAATATCACCTAATTTATACATCGCCCTGTGACAATCCTGCGGGGCCACCATGGTCTTCTTGTGCTGGCCCTTATTAACCATAACCAGATGTAGATGACTCTCTTTAATCATCCAATTACGTTTCTGGTCTCAGACAACATTTTTCCGTGAAGCAGAGAAAACTTCTTAAGGAAATTAAATGCCCATGCCACAGCCACTTGGATTTATCTGGGCTCTGCAGCACCACATTGAAGAAGAGGGGGGAGGGGAAAAAAAAGGTTAATATTTATATAAAACTTTGAAGTATTTTCAGAGAAAAATAAAAAAATTACCATTTTCTCCTGTCAACAGTGCTCTTTCATTCTAGTTGCCTTTCCCATTTATTTATTTTTTTTTAAGAAAAGAAAAAGAAAAATCCAGAGAGGGCAACAGCCCAGAGAAAATAAATAATATATAAAAAAGAGTGAGATCAGATATTGGTCGTATCAGTGAGAAACAGCCGGTATTACGCACGTAAGAACGGATTTTTCCCCCCCTTCTTTCCCCCCCCTTTTTTTTAATAAACTCTCAGTATACACATAACGTCTTTAAGAAAATGAAATCCTTTTGCTGTGGGCCACGTCGCTAGAAGAAATAGTCACCACTGCTGTTATCAGTGCTTTCAAGCTTTAACTCTGAATCAAAGGCGACAATTAATAAAGTCGCCCCCGCCAGGAATGGAAAGGAGGAAAGCTAAATATTTGAAACTGGGTGAACAAATGTCAGGGTGTTTTTAAATAAAATCCTTTTACAGTTATCACAGCGAGCAGACCTGATATCCCTGTCTAATTCAATTTCAATTTGCGCCCCATGGGAGATAGTGAAGAAAAGGTTGCAATGCTGTCTTTGGGTTGATATGTTCTTTTCTCCTTCAGGAAGCAGGCACGAGAGAGGAAGGGAAGGAGGGTGAGGGAAGAGAGGAGGAGGATTCAAATACCAACAGAATACGAGTCTTTTTTTTTTTTTTTTTTCTCCAGTTGGATCCTTCCAGAAGGCAGATGTGATGCAGGGAATGTTGAAATGCTGATTTGTTGTGAATTCACCTGGAAAATGTAGCTGAGGAGGAACCTGCAGAAAGGCTGTTTGCGTGTGAATAAATATTCCTGATGGGGGGCCAGAATTAACTGAATGTTGATGCTGAGAGCAACACGTACTCCCGAGGCATCCCTCTCCCCCAAAAACCTGCAAATCAGCCAGCTGCACCAGTTATCCTAGCCTCTATTGATACCCTGTCGAGTGTTCACCATCCTGTCACCTTGCTTCTTCTGTTTAAGTAAAAGGTACTCTGTTATTTAAGCAAACAAACGTACTCTTTAATAGAAACAAACCCCCCAACCCTATATATCAATAAGATTATTAATAAACTGCCCGATCCCATCAGCAGAATGAGCCTTCCACCCAAGAACTGGATTTCACTGGCTAGAGACACAAGCCCTCTTTTCTGGCTGTGGTCGTGCCAGCTGAAATGGTCGCTGGCCCTCCGCCTGCTCCTCAAAGCATCCACGGCTGGAAAGGAACCACCATCGCGCTGGGAACAACCCCAGCGCAGGAAGGAGGAGTTCACCCTTCAGCTTTGCAGCTTGGCACTCCTGAGAAGCTTTTTGCTTAAAGCCTGGTTCAGGGCTCCCAAGCCTTTGTTTCCTCCAACTCTTTTGAAAAGAAAGAGCAATGAGAGACTTTGAAGCAGTTTTCCCACAGCCCTCAGGCTGACTAGTCTAAACTCACAGTCGAGAAGATGCTGAAGCTACAGACTGTAAGATACAGAAAAGAAGCCCAAAATGTATTAGAAAACACATGGCTCTTCACTTACTAGGTCAGCGAAAGGCAATTAGGAAGCAATAACTACAGGCCAGCGTAGCGTGAGCTCTATTTCACAGAAGCAATGCCAAACCTCTCACCTGCCGTCAGTGCTGCTGTGGGTGCCCATGCTGGAGCCTCGATGGCAAGAACACAAGCAGAAAAGACAGATAAGTAGCTATCACATATTTGCTTATCAGCAGCATCACATGGGGGTGTAACTCAGAGCAAAGCGGCACATCCTGGGGACAGAGTTCAGGCTTCTCAGGGTCCCCAACTGTAATCCCAGAGGACATTTGGGAGTGTCACACCTGCACGTGCAGACATTCGGCACACAGCATCGTGGAGCCCAGGATAGGATGGATTTAAAGTTAAGGATGTGCTTAAGTGCTGAGGATGATATCAGTGGTGGTGGAGGAGCAGATTTTCAGACACATACCTGCCCCAAGAAGCCCGCGGAGCATGCACAGGCTCATGACAGTACAGCATCGGTCGTCCACCCACCTATGCAAACACGTTAACTCCACACAGAAACGGCTGTTCACGGGAATTCAAACAGCAGCAACGGCTGTGGCCTCAAGCAGGAAGCCGTGCATCACACCAGGCTGCCGAGAATGCTTTACACCACATAAAGCTTTGCTGCTACACCACGGGGCAAAAGACTACCTGTGAGAGGGGCACCAGCCAGTCCCGGTTAGAAAATGAGCAGGCACAGTGATTTCTCTGCTCATGTTCTTAATTATCCTCTGAGTTACTACAATGGAAAGAATTTTTTAATTTGGTATTTACTTGTCCCCATTTATAATGCATGTTTACTTTTAGCACATTATTCAGTTTGGACATGGAAAACAAAACAGTCAGCTTCAGTTTCATGTTCTCGTATGCTAGCCCAAGGCTGTTGTACTTGGCTTGTAAAAGCTTTATGGAAATGTTTAAATTTAAACAAAAAGACTGTTTTCATTTCAAATTGAAAAAATAATAAAACATCCCTAGTAGGTTTTATGAACTCTTTAAAAATGATGAAACCAAACTACCCTCCTGCCCTCAGCTGCAGATCTAAGCTATCTGATGGCTTCCTCCTAAATGTAAGCGATAAATTATCATTATCCTGGCTCAATTATACCACTGAAAAGGAATGCAACTTAGAAAAATGTTTTATTTATGAATAGTTCGCAGTCTTAAGCACAGTGCCCAGTTAATGAAGTATCACTTTCTTCAGGGATGAGAGATGCTCACAAAGGGGAGGAAATCTGTGTTATTTACTGTGAACCCTGCCTGCAGAGGAATTGATTGCATCTTTCTTTAATGAGAACGGGGACAAGAGAGGTTGGTAGTGGCACTGGAGGATTATTTTGAAGTGATCATATCTGAATTTGTGTACAGGAAAGAGCAATAGTCTGATATCTAGACTTCCCCAAGTGGAAGGTGAGAGCCAGGAGGGTCAAATCACTTGATACTTCACGGCACAGAGAGTGTTGGGGGGGGTGACACACTCCTGCTCTCGACTGGGACACATGTTAGCAATGTGTCTTTATTCTCTGATTCGTCCAAACACATAACCCACTAAAAATCCTGTGGTCCAAAAGAGTAAAGGGTTTAGACAGAGCAGAAAGACAAAAAGACCAGACCGCTCGGTGCTCACAGAAGTGCTGATCATAGATGCTCTGTGTGCAGCTTTGCAATAATGAACAGGAATGACATCGTTCTCTAGGGGCAGCATCCAGCTCCTTATTCAGACAAGCATCTAGACTGGCACGGGCATGTTAAAAGTCTGATCCGAAGCCCACTGAATCCAGCAAGAACAGCTCTATTCACTTCAGTCCACTTCAGAGCGATCAGAATCGTTCAAAGCAGATACTCACCCCTCCCGCAGGTATGTGTCCAGGCCACCAAGCAATAGCTGGCTCTCTCATGCCACCTTCAAAGGTAGTTTGCTTGCCACACAGAAAACGACCATTGCTTCCTCCTAGAGAGAGACCAGGAGCCATAAAAAACAGGATATGCAAATATCACATTCCAAAGGGATACTATCAACTAGGAAATTTTTAGGCTAGTTTTAAATGAATTTTCATTTCTGCATGAATGCTTCTTCAAATAACAGGTCCGAAGTTGCTTTGGGTTTTGTTGTTTCGTTTTGTTTGCTGTGTTGGATTTCTTTTTTATGATGAAATTTTAGGAGTGCCTGCAGGTCAGGGAGAAAGTAACATGTAAACACAACTTGCTATTGACCAAACAAAGAAAAAAAACCCAAAAAACCAAACAAACAGAAAATACTTTGCTGGCATTTTCCTTCCCTTTAAGGATGTTAACTGCTGTTTGTAACTCAATGAAATCTGACACTTTCAGGCAGAAATAATATTTTTTTCATAACCCTTTTAAAGTAGCAGAGCAGCATTAGATGCAGATATGAGAATGAGAAAAATAATCAGGCATTCCCTGAATGTTCACTCTCAGAGATAGCACGTACTTTGCAGGAATGTCTGGGTGTTTAACCCACCCCTGTAGCTAAGCTTGCTGAGGAACAAACAGGGAGGTCTTGCGACTGATTCCAGGTCACACAAAGTCAAACACAGGGGGTCAGCTGAAAGCAGAAATCAGAATACTCCCTGCTCTGTGATCCAATAACCGCAAGACAGCCTGCCTCCGAACAGAAAAGAGTGGGTTATAAAATCAATTTGCAATTACTCTGTTTGAGACAAACAATCATTTAAACAAAAGGAAACTTGTAAAGTAACAAAAATACTTTTTCTTCTTGATATTTTTCATGAGACCTAAAGAAAGAGGGACTCTTGAACTGTCTGTAATTACTCAGAAGGTTCAAACATGCATTTGGCAGACTGAAGAGTAAACACCCTGCTAAGTTATTGTGCCTGGTCCTAAATAAATTAAAGAATATTCAGCCCCTGACAATGGAGCACAAAGTGGGAATGCACACAGGTGAACCACCACACGGGGTTAGGCCAAAAGTCCATTTAGGCAAGGAGACCTCCTCCAACAGTGACCAGAATTAATGAAAAGAAGCTCACTCTAAATGTAAATGCTCTGTATTTTGAAGCTTCTTGTGACTGCATAAAGGAAAACCCCACATACATGTCCTTTCCCCACAGACACGGAGATTTAAGCTTCCATTTCACAACCCGAGCCCAGGTTTATTCATCTGAGACTCACCTTGTTTAGGAGCTGAAATGAGAGCGGCCCCGTTATCCGAGGTGAAAAACACAAAAGTGTTCTCACTGATACCCAGCTTCTGAAGATGTTTTAGGATTTTTCCAATGCTGTCATCAATTTCTCGCACAGCATCCCCATATCTGAGGCGAAAGTAAATGCAAAACATTAAAGGCAGCAAAAGAGGAAGTGTCACACAGCATAAAGCATTGCAATCAGCCACAACGCTTTTAGTGGATGTGATTTATACCTGTGCCGCCGAGAGAAATACTTCTCTGGTGCATCAGGTACCATCAACAAGTTTTCCATTGTCACTGCAAAACCCGTGTCTCCTACCTGCAGAGAGCAACCTCTCTTGGGTACTAAGAGTCAGAATTTGTTCAGATGTGAGTGACTCTCAGACAGACACCAGCAGCTGATATAAATTTAGCTATAAAGTACTCAAATACAGGCAAACCCTCTTGGCCATAGACTTGAAGCTAATAACAGTTTTGCTTACAGACGCTGGTTTGAAACTGCATTGTCAGAACAAGGCTCGCAATATCTACACAGCTCTCTGCCTCTTGTAAATTGTGTTTTTCATGCATGCTTTTCTACTTGTTGGTCTGATTTATAGGCTTTTAAAACGGGTACTAATCATACAAAAGCATTCCAAAAAACCATCTGTGCCACATACAGCACTTCATTACTCACACAACTGGCAAAGGAGCTTAGACTCCCCCTTCTCTCCCTTTTCAGTCACATGATCTTCATTTCAGATCATAGCAAAATTATTAAAGAACAATCCCAGCAAAGTCCTCGCTAACTAATGTATTTCAGCACACATACGCACTTTTGAGAAATGATCTATATACTTGGATCCAATAAACCTTGCTTAGGTTTTCTGTTTCTGCAGCATGAGGTATTAATCAAAAAACCCCAGAAAACCAACACCCACAAAACCAAGACTTACAGTCCTCTCTGACTAGTGCCCAGGAAATGTTTGGAGGCATAAACAGGAGCGTGGGTAGCATCAATCGCCCAGTATAAAAAGAACGGCTGCTGGCTGGCTTGCTGCTTGCTAATAAAATCGAGAGCTTCCTGTAAACAACAATAAAAAAGAATTTAATGGAATCATCCTCTGCCATCTAAATCTCTCCAAAAAAAGAAGCATGAAGTCACTGCGGCTTAGAAACCAGTATTAAAATCGACAGTACCTGCAGGTAGATCTGAGTCAAGTTGGCTTCACCTGTCTTCAGATCAATTTTGAAATCTTCATAATATCTTAAGATAAAATGAATCACAGAGGAAAAATCAGCAATTCTAAGGAACATACAACATGAAAAGGCTTTCCCATCCCCGTCCATTACTTACACGAGCACGTCACTGTTGCTACTCAGCAAATTCTCTTCAGATATGAAAAAGAACGTCACTGTATTTTTTCTTATGGGAGAAAGCAGTGAAATGGCTTGATCCAGATTAATGACTACAAGATTTGGACAAACCTGAGCCACCGACCTTTCACGGTTAAGCTATTAGAATAGGGCTAGTATGCTTAAAGATCTTTAGACACCAATCAAACAAAGAAGGGCAGGGGGCAGTCCTGAGAACAACAGTAAGTGAAATAAGATGACACCAGGTGCAAAAGTGAATGGACAAGCGTGGCACAGACTGTGGACTTGGAGCCTAGAATGGTGTTACACAAACAGACAAAAGGTTACTACAAACAGGAAGAGAAGGAATAAAGAGCTCTTTCAGTACAGAATGGAACCAGCTTCCAAGAGAAGTAGTGGAGTGAAATCATCACAGGAAGCCTTTAGGGCGTAACGGGATAAGCAAACATTTCTGGCAGGGAGGCACTGGAGGGCAGACACATCCCCAGATGGTCCACACACAACTTGTGGGTTGGTCTTGGTACTCGGACCTTTATTAATACTCATAATCAAACATCTAGCTTCATATTTAATGAGCTTCAACTTGAAATTTAAATGGTTACGCAGAGACGAGGATGATGGGATTCCTACAAAAAGTGGTTTAGGAGTTTAGAATAAAGTTTAGTAGCCAACTACCATGCCAAGTCTCTGAGAGGCATCGATACCATAGGTGTGTACTGTCTCAGCTCTAACTGGAGAAGTCAGAGTGCCACAATCACAACTGAGAAGCAGCAGGCACTGCCCAGGCAGCAGTGCTGGAGTACCCTTTGCTGCCAGCATTGCCTTCAAAACCTCTTCTTCCCCCAGGAAGGACTATCCTCGCTTCCTCTCCTAGATGTGAAATTCACACACCTCTTGACAGTTGATCTATACCTTCCTGCTTCTGTCCGCCTTGTGCGTTTTCCCACAAGGCTCACCCTTAATTCTGTTTAAGCTCCAAGCCTTGTAGGGCTGGATATTGGCCATCCCCAGACTAGAGGGAAAGTCCTGTTCAAAAGTATGGGGGCAAAGCAAGAGATGAGATCCTGGCACAGGATGTTGTAGAGACCAGAAACACAAATGGGTTTAGAAAAGAGACACAACTAGTTCATGGAAGGTAAGTCAGTGGCTATTGAAGATCTGGACACTACCTGAATCTTAGGAAGGCAGACAACCATACAAGAGAAGGACCATTCCATGTATCTGTGTTCTTATACCTTCTCCATAAGCATGCACTACCAGTATACCAGTATACAGAGTATAATGGATTAAATGGGCCTGTTCACGTGTTCTGTGACCTTTTACAAGCATATTTTCTTCACTGGCTTACTGCTGACCTGCAGGATATTCAGGGCACTCTGTAGTAAGCATCTCAGATCATATATGAGGCAGGATATTCCCCATGCTTGACACGCTATAAAAGTCCTCTGCACAGGGTGAAGTACCTGCAGATCACTGCCCATCCAGCTGAGCCTGTAGCTCTGACTCTGGAGCAGCTGCTGCTTTTGCCAGCCCCTTTTCACTGAAATGGGTTTGCTACGCTAGCACTGATCTTCCAGCACTGTAACGTCAGCAGGGAAAGCAAAGAAAATAGCATTGCCGGGCACGTCGCTGAATTACCTGCCAATCATTTCCCAGTCCCTGTACACTGGGATATTGGGGAGCGCTCTGTTATCGAAAGGTCCAAAATGGCAGTTGGGGGATCCAAACCATTCATCAAACCCATGCTTCAGGGGGTGGAACTGGGGCCTGTGACCCAGATGCCTAAGAACAAAAGAAACAGATGAGTTAAAATTCTCCTGCAAAGAAGCAAATAACCATCTCATCAGAATGGCATGCAAGAAAACAATTTTTGCCTAAGAAGAAAAACTTCAAGCATTTTAATCAAATAAATGACTGCAGAGCATTGTCTTGATCTTTCTCATACTCGTTGCAAGCGCATCCGTGCAGACACACTCCAGTGCTGACATACGTCCCATTTTAGTCTACTGTCCAAGCTTTGTTTTCCATTATTTCTTTCTATTGGTGTCTTCTCTCATGCTGTCTCCATGATCTCTACCGATGGACTACTCTGCCCAAAGCCATTGCAAAGACACACATAAAGTTTTACTTAAGGATTCTGATCTATGAGAAGTCACTTTTACACCACTAAGCCGTAAAATAAAAAGGTAAAGCTCATTAAATGTACCATTATATCTGCATTCCCTTTATGGAGTACTCATGCTGCCAAAATGGTACAAAGAGACCTGAACGTAAATGAGAATGAGTTCTTTATGTTCACACGTGAACATAAAACACGTTTAGGTACTCCTGATGACAGCTCCATTCTACTATGCAGCTTGAACATTCTCCATCCTTAACTTCAAGATGAAGCTCCTGCCTAATCTCCAGCTTCTATACTGCAAATTCTCCATTTCCTTCATTTATACTATCTTGAATATAGAGGATGCCCATCCTCTCCCAGTCTCTAAAGCAGATCTTTGTAGATTAATGCTTATTTAATCATTCCAGCTTCTGCTCGCAAGCCTGCATCTGCAACCTGTCCACTTTGTGCCATCAACCTCTGCACACTTTCTGAACATAAGGGGCATAAAATGCATTCCCTGAATTAAATTGTCCACGGTGTTATTCTGATCTATTCCAAAATGCGTTATAACAGAAAATAATCATAATTCCAGCTATGATCATATCTCACTGATGTAACTAGAACTGCAAGACTGACCTGCAGGATTCTACCCCTTGCTCAATCATATACATGATAATACAAAGCTATTCCTGGCTGTTTGTACAACGGGGCACATGAAAAAATATTTTGTTAGAAGAAAGCCCTAAGAGAACTTACAGAGAAAGAGCCTTGAAAAAGGTATCAAATAATTACTGAGATGCAGATTATTCTCTCCCTCTCACACAAAAAGAAGAGAGAGATATTTAATGAAATGCAACAAATTCTAACACAGTCATGGAAAATATTTGTCTTGCAAACATATAATTACACTGTGGAATTTACTGTCACAGGACACCCTGAGAAGTTTTTAAAAGGGATGTTGAAAGGATATAAAAATCTTCTAGAAAACATAATCTTTCAAAGCCCTAAAATTCTGTGCGTGGCCAGAATGAGACTGCGATTCAACTACTGTACTTGCAGTTCTTTACACCTTTCTAGAAAGCAGGTGATGTGCACAAATGCTAGAGATGGCTGCTGCCCGGTACCATTCCCTAGTCCTGCCCAGGATAACGGTTCTTGGGTGCACAGCGACAGCATACTGCACATTCATATTTCCTCTGCTTCTTGCTAACAGCTGCAGGTCCTTCCAGATTTGCTGTTTTCCGAATAACTGCCTGGAACCAATCTGTATCTGCGTTGTTTATTTCTTTTCCCTGGGTGTATGAATTTACATTTATTAGCACTGAACTGCATCTTATTGCATTCAGCCCACTGATCCGATTCTTCACGGCCACTCTGCTGTTTGGATTTATGGTAATAAATAATTCACTGTCTTAGGTTAGTTTGCTTTCTTTCCAATTTCAGCAGCACCTGTGAATCTGACCACAATTCAAACTCACTCTTCTCTAGCTTGTTAACAAAACCGTTAAATTAATTGTATCCCATTACTTTCCTAAACAGTATCCCCCCGAAACTCCTCCTTTGCGAAGTCTCTTCATTAACAATTACTCTGTTAACCAAGCAGTACTGCTCTGGCGTCGAGGCAATTTTGAAGTTGCCATTTATACATTTATTTATTCCAGCACTCTTCCAAACTGTGAATCAACAGCTCAGAGATCCCCAGGCCCCACGGGATTCCATTTCAGACCACAAACTTGAAATTTGAATGTTACAAATGCACCAGTTTCAACTATTACACTGGCAATTCCACCATGGCTGTTTGATCTGAATATCTGACAGGCTTTCCCCTTCCAATTCTTCACAGACATCACAAAATTTTGGTTTTTAGAAGTTTTTCTGTAGCCTTTACAAAGATTATACGCTACTTCCATGAAAGTCCATAAAGTCACTTGGTATCAACTACCCCGATCAAGTCTATTCCTATCCACTATAACCCTCTACACTTGATTAACAGTTTTCAGTGTAGCCCAGGAGATGTGTACATCTCTATTTCTATACCACACACTTCTACCCCCACCCCCAAAAGAAGCTTTCACAATTTAGTCTATCAACAAAGATACCCAACGTAAAGCAGAGACAAAAGATAAAAAGCATGTAGGTGCTCACAGCAAGTTCCAACAGAACATCTTGGTGGTTTTTGATTAAATTAAGTAGTGTGATACATGGACGAAAGCACAAAGAGTTGAAGGGTTTATAAATATATATACACACCTAAAACCCCCTCCGACTCTTTGTATGAAGATCTATGTATGTACTTGTGACGGTCACACTCAATTCAGAAATTCATCACAGCAGGGGGCAAGATCCACCACAGAGTTCAAAAGTTGGACATCTGAGCTTCAAAACAGTTTTCCTTCCCTATTTCTGGTTGTTCTGCTGCTCCTTCTCAATCCATACACACACACTGAAATCTCAAAGCAAGAGATCTTAAAATAAATTTACCATTTGCCAACGATCTTATTGACGTAGCCAGCTTTCTTCAGCAACTCTGGAAGCAGTAATTCAGAATCTGGGATTCCTCCTACTATATCCTGTGGCGTGTATGCTGTGTAAAACAAACAAAAAAAATCTTTCTGACTCTTACAAATATTAGAAGCAAGCAGCTCATGGCTACCCGTCACTAGAAGCATTATTACTGGATCAGAAATAGCAATTAGTTTGAAGTCCCAGCAATAACACCCTTGGGAAGCCCTCCCAGGCCATGAGATGAAGAGAACAGGTTATTTCAGGCAGATCAAAGGGAGCTCTCCACCCCTTCGCAAATGACGGCCAGTAAACAAAGGGGGCTGCCATCACAGAACGAAGGCGAGACCCTTGAAAAGAGGGGGGTCATACAGAAAGCGAGCGCTTTAGGAGTGCGTTGGAGTTGCCTTTACTCTTGCAAATTTGCTTTATATTTTCTAAAATGAATTTTCCTTAAATCAAATGATTGATAAACTTGCTCAGACTGCAAGAGCTGAAAGAAATGATGTGTCTCCCACAGTTTTCTGGCCCTTGAGAACCTCAGGTGTGACTCTGGTTAGGACGGAGGTAGCCACGCACGCTTGCTGATACACAGTGTGAACCAGCCCGGAGCTGCTGATTCTTGCCCAAGCATGCAGGGTCTCACGTGGTGTCTGTCAGGCTGGAACCACTGACAGGAACCAAAATCAACCCATGGACGTTACAGAACTGGTTATGAACTGGTAATCTTCCCTGGAAGCACCCACAGGCACAACAGTGCTATAAAACTGCCAGGGCAGCTAGACTGACTAACCTAACTGCCACGGTTAGAAAACTGGCTGCTGAATAAAACTGTGAGCTGCTTGTTCTTTACTCTGGGTGTTAACATACACCCCACGTGACTTTCCTTCACCAGACACCAATTAGACTGCCCAGAGGAAACGTTTCTCAGCCAGCAGAAGCAAATAGATCGACCAGCCTTGTTTACGTCTCTTCATTTGAGGAGGTTTTCTGCTTGATGAGGAGGAAGCAATAAATTTCATGCTTATTAGCAGCAGTTAACATGGGAATCTTTTTGTGCCACTCTGAAAGATCCATAAGGGAAGATCACCAAGCCAAACCTTTGTTCAAACAAAACTTCCTACAGAGCACAGGGGGAAATCAAGAGAGGAAGGCAAATCAGGAACGAAGCCCATACCGTTTCTGGCATGTGCATTTGTGGTGTAAAAACCATTCCTCACTGGGAGACGGCCAGTCAGCAGTGCTGCCCTTGCTGCAAATAACAACAAAAACCGCCTTATTTTACATGTATTCTCTGCTTAATATTAATATTATCATATTAAGGTTGAGGACAGTGCACTGAGTGAAGCACGTCAGTGTCCTTTTGCCACAGCCTGCTACTGAGATCACTCACATCAGAACACGGAGCAACAATCCAGTGAGCCAGGGAGATAGCCAGGTTCTGATACGACACCATTTGAGTTATTCCAGGACAAACTCGACTGAAATTTGGCCTCTCTGTTAAATTACTGCTGAAGAGTAATTACTTTCAACACTCAACGTAGCAGCCCTGCTATCTCAGTAAGTCTAAAAGGAATATCTGACGTATCTGTGTAAGAGGAAATCATAACACAAGCTGATTACATGCTTCAGGCAAAGTTTTCAAGCTTGCCTGAACAAGTCATGTTATAGCAAAAAAAGAGCTGTCCAGCTCTGACAATAAAAGTCAGGTCCTGACTGCAGGAAACATTTAAACAGATGTTGAACTTTAAGCATATGACATTTAAACAGATGTTTAACTTTAAGCATATGCAGCACCACCACTGGACTTAGCAGGACTTCAGCATATTTTAAATGCTCGTCCTGAGCAAGGACGCCATCAGCACACTGCCAAATGATATCCTAAATAAAAGCCCAAATAAAAAGTCCCTGTTCCTCAGTTTTGTTTCAGTTCTTGGTTGCCAATCAGGTTTGAGGAAAAAAGAAAAACCACAGAAAAAAACAATACGGATAAAAGTATCTGTGTCTCCCAGACCCAAACGGTTCTTTTATCTCTTGTTCCTCCCCTAAGAATCTTGCAATCGACCAGGGTCAAAAACAGGAGACAAACTGCTGCCATTCCTTGCATGAAAGTCTCACCAAAGCCAATGGAAACAGACAAACTATGTACCAGCTATGTTCAGCAACAATTTAAATACTGCTTTGTCTGTTTATCTGAAAATAAGAAAGATGAAAAAAATGCAATGACTGAGGCTAGAATACTAAACTAGAATGTTAAAAAACATCCTTTAGCTGGACTGATTTGATCACTAAAACACTGCTCTGTATGAGCTGAAGATTGTAGGTTTTCCAATCAAAACATAAATAGAAAGGGAGCAAAATGCAAGATCAAAGCACCAAATCCAAGCTCTGCCCTGAGGGTAATCACTGGTTTGGTTGCTAGTTCATGTCAGATGCTGGCAAACGGCCGAGTCTTCTCAGAAGGTGGCATGCTTACGTGCTAGTTAAAAACTCGAGTTTACTTACACGGAGAACAGAGGGGGTTGGCAGTATAGAAATCCAGGAAAAGCATCCCTTCCGAAGCCATCTGGTCTAAGTTAGGAGTTTCCTTAGAAGGCTCTCCGAAAACTCCCAAATCACCCCAACCCATCTGTAAACAGAACACACCAAAAGATGTCAAAGTACTTTTACTCTTCCACAACAACGCTTCTGGGCCCACATCACACTTTTATTGTATCCCTTCGTTTCCAAATCTTTATAGTGCTCATCTCCTTACTTAGGGAGTACTTCACAAACGTGATAAAAATCATCTTCCCCAACCCTGTGCAGCAGGGAACTATTACAGTTTTCACTGGCAAGTGGAAACTGAGGGATAAAATGACTTGCTAACAGGTATTAAACTGCTTGTAGCAGGATGGGGGCAGAGTCCTAATGCCTTCGCTCTTACTCAAGCGCCCGAAGACTGGCAAGCACACACATCCAGGGAGGAAAAGGAAGTTACACATGATATGCTCAGAGTTGTACGGCCACAAAGTCTGACCCTTCAGTCCTTGTCTACGTGTCTTTGTGTTGGAGCATTGACCCCAAGCCTCCATCTCAGCCCGCTGCATTGATCTGTCTATCCATCTGTGTATCATACACAACCAGAAATGCAAGGAAAAGGTCTAAATGCCAAAGCAGCGCTGCAGGAAAAGAGAGAAAGTGTTTATTTTCAAAGCAAGCTCTGGAGAGAAACCTGCCAGAGGCATCGTATGTCACTCTGCTTATCTGCAAGCCAGCGGTTTCACCCTGTGTCTTCCTCCGAATTCAGTGGGGTCACATGCCAGGAGAACCATAAAATTACCACCGTGCTGTTTACATTCATTGCTGAAAACTATTACTGGTAATAATAGAAATAAAAGTAAGTGACTTCAACCAGAAGGTTCTAGAAGGGAACAACTTAATGAGCAATTAAGCACCATGGTTGCTAGAGATTATATTATGCTTTAAAAAAGGCAATAACTTTCTTTAATACAGATGCGTATCAGGTGAGCAACCGATACAGAGGGCATAACGTATCGAGATCTTCAGAAAACCATCTGTCTGCTCCCCTTGGAGAGTCTAACATTTACACCGCAGTGGTGCAGCGTGGCAAAGAAAACTGCTGGAGAGCTGCAGGGCTGGCTGGTGAGGTGTGAGCAAGGGTGACTAAATGGTACCACTCAACACCAGGATGGGGATTAAAATGGGTGCAATGGGATCACCCCAAGTTCTTGATTCTTCAGTATCTTTATGATCGAGGAAGAAAGAAAAAAAAAATCACATTGCTCTAATTCACACGCAGTGTCAGAGTCACAGAAGTTTCTGAAGGATCAAAGGAAAAAGCCCACAGAGATGTATTTTTAATGGACAACATATTAAATAAATAAATAGTCGGCAGAAGCTCCAATCAGGATCCGTGCCTCATCACATCTCATGCCGTACCAACACTTCTAGAGCGGGGTAATCACTGTCCCAAGGAGCTTTCATCTTGAAAATTACAAATGCCAGCTTGGGGGGAAATCTCGCTGAATGGAAAATTGAGACGGACTGCCAGAGGCTCCACTGGCCAGAAGAACCAGGCTTACAAGGTAATTATCTTGTACAGGAGTGTAGAAACACTCCGAAAACAACAGCCAGACAGTCATGTTGAATTGGCGGAACAGAGACAAACAGGCGATAAGGATTTGCCCACCCTTTGAGTCACATACCCACCCTCATTAGCTTTTCGAGTAGCTTACAACGGCACACCGTGCATTTCTGCTACAAACACATCGCAAAGACAACATGAAAATATCAGAAGAGAAGTAAAACTGGAAGATAGCAGTGACTTGAGCGTGCTGGAAATAAATATATTTCCTGACTCATGTGGCTAAAACCACCACAGGGTGCAAAAGTAAAAAGACTTTTAGTTAAAACAAATCTGTGATTATTTCTGCTCTTTAATAATTTATTGCTCCCCAACCCCCTGCCCCAGAAAAATTAACAGAATTAGTTTTCCTCTTGTTTAGTTCTTCAGGAGGCAAGTCTGGGTTTCTGAAACATTTCCTGAAACGTATTAGAGTTTGTCTACACTTGCAGATGCACCTTATTCAGTGCTACTACAACGACATCTGCCACTGGTAGTAGAAGACACTGCCACAATTATTTTTGTAGGCTACAAAACCAAGCCTTAACGTCAGAATGATTCTGTCAAGGTTTGAAATTCACTAAGACACCCTGTTTCTCAACATTTACAAGCTGGTGTAATCCTTTGGCAAGGCCTGTGGAGCTAATTGCTCAGTCATTATGAAAGAGCTGATAGATAAGATGATTAGACTTCTCGATAAGGTATGCAGGGGTGTAAGCACCAGTTCCAAAAGGCTTGCATACGGGTTTGACTTCACAGATGTGACTTTTTACACAAAATCTGGAAAGGACTCGAGGAAGAAGGCAACTGAGCGTGACGGCTTTCACAGTAAGTCCTTACAAACTGATTCAAATATTCCTGCTTATTTCAAACTTTTCCAGACCATCACATCAACCCGTGAGCTGCGCCTGAGTCACTGCGTTGAGAACCTCTGACCGTGAATCACAGTACAGACCCCGTTCGTGCGCTGTCCCGCGGGCGCTGGCCTGCTGACAAAGGGAAGAGATGTCACACACAGCTGAACAGGGGTGGATGCTGTGCGAAGATCGTGCGCACCAGGAAGAGCTCTGTTCCACAGGAGGCAATGAGACAGAGCTCTGGGGAGCACAGAGCAGCAAATAAATGCTCAAGACACGCTCTCAAAACACAAATTTTCTCAAAAAAACGCCCTTGATGTACACTTAGAAGGATGTCCAGAAAGGGTCATTTGCAGGATAAGGCTCATGGGGAGCCAAATGATGAAACCTCTATTTAACCCTAAGCATCAGCACAGCTTTAGACCCAGCCCACGCACCACAATGCTCAGGGACCACCACCACAGCATCTCTGACAGGCCGCCCACGCACCACGAACAAATTACCCAGACATCAGAACGTTTTTGACAGTGGCCCTGCCCAAAAGGCACTGGCACTCAAACCGTGCCCCGCCGAGCACCATCACCAGGGCCTCGGACAGGGTGGGTCACCATGGGAGCCCCTCTGCCAGCCCCAGGACCCCGTCTCACCACTGATGTCAAAATAACTGTAGGTTAGAAATTAACTCTGCTGGGCTTAAGGAAAATGCAAAGCTAAAGTCTTAAACAACATGTGGGTTATAAATAACGTGTCTTTGTCTGCTAAGCAGGATATGCCTGTCGAAAGTGGAAGTACAAAATGATGGAACGTTAGTTTGGTCAGCAACCCACGAAGAACCATCAGGAGCTGCCAAAAGAAGGAAGAAACTGGGGAAAAAGTTAATTCTGGCAGGAGGAGAACACAACCACAGACCCATGGACCACCTATCACAATTACACCACCAACTCGAAAGAAAGAGGTAAGCACGTGTACTAATTTACACATTAGACATGGAGATTTTGACCAATCATTAACAAAATAATAACGCATAGGTATTAGGAAATTAAATATGTGAATGCTTTGTGTATAAATAACTGTTAATCTGAAAGGTTGGTGTGCTGCCCTGGGACAGACACCCATCTCCACGCAGACACGTAACAAAAGGAAACACCTCTGCTCCGTGTGTGGATGGGCTCTGGGCACACTGTGTGACAAATGAAAGTTTCTGGGACAACACCCTGAGTGCCCCACTCTCACTGCTGTCTCACAAACGGAGTTCATCGCCCGGTGCGTGATAAGCCACTACACGCACAGAGCCAAGGTACTGGTTTTACTCCAACGTTGTGCAGTGCCGGGTGCTAGGTGGTCACTCCACAAAGCCAGCACCCCGGGGTGCTTTTCACGACAGTTTATAATCTTGTTCTTATCACTTCACCCCAACCCCAGCACAGCCTCCTAACACATGATGGGCCAGCTAATTAGTGTATTGGTTACATAAAATTTCTAAACCACGCATGCTCTGAGAGGAAGGGTCTCTAAGTGGGCTGGTGAGTTTTTTAGAATTCTAATAATATTAAAATGGCATTATAATTATATTAAAACGAGGATAGGTTATTTTCAGACAGTGTTAATCACCAATTTGGCTGACTATTCTCAACACACTGATTGCATACCCATTTAGTTCATGTATTTTCCAGAAGGTTCCCATCTTCAAGGGTAAATCTAACAACCCTTAAGTGATTTAAGTTTTTCTTGACAGTCTCGGGGACAGCCATCCCAATCTCGACACACAGCACACATTGGTGACCTTAGCTTTAACTCAACTCGCACCATCACCCCGATAACCCAC
>NW_010134465.1:0-15017 GCF_000699245.1 Pterocles gutturalis | reverse complement strand
AACATAAAAACAAAAAAATACAGGTTAGTAAAAACACATACTTTGATATTAAACACCCTGAATCTTTCATATGCCAATGAACAAGTTTCTTGCTGAAACATCACTGGTTTCCACCATAAAGCAGCAACTTTTGTAGGGTTTTCCTAGACACCTAGAAAGAAGAGTGTTTTTTTATTTTATTTCATTTTTATTAAATATTTGTTTATTTATTAACTCACAACAGATTTCCCAAATAACTCTGATAGGAATACTTGCATGTTCTATTACGAACTTACAGAAACTACAAAGGGCCCAGTGGAAAACAGGTGGCCCCAATTTTACTCATCACTCTGGGACATAAGTAAAACTCAGGAGAAAAACAAAATAAAATTAATAAAAGCAGATACAAATTCTTCCAAGTTTATTTTCTTTGCTAGAATAAAATCTAAAGCAATGATAATACATATATGACCCCAATTATTTCTTAGTTTTCTTTGTACAGACTGGCAAATTACACATTTTTTCCATTTTTTTTAAAAACCTACAGAGTATGCTATATATTCTACAAGTGTTTCACATTATAAAAAAATTACCACACACATTGGATTCTGTTTTATAGTATCATGATTGTTTAGTCTGTACAGCTAATAGTTCTCCAATATTTTTCTCTCACTTAATAAAAAACTTAATCCTAAAGATTTATTTTTAAGCAGAACATTTCATACTCATATGAGACATCAGAGCAATAGCTATCCACAAAGTTTCACTTCATTTCAGTGTTCATAATATCCATTTTCTAGTTGTTTTACATTCACATGCATTTAAAGAAATTTTTTCCAGCAAATCTGCACTGCATATATTAATCACCATTGGAAAGTTTCCTCACCATACCGAAGCTGACAATAAAAACAGAAGTATGAGATTAAAAAATACAAATAGGCTCCAGCTAATGGAGGCTAAATCCAAGAGCAAAATCTGCAGCTCTTTTTTTTTTTTTTTTTTTTCCCCACTGCTATTTCAAATCTATATGAATGTAGATTTTTTTTTTTCCTTACATCTTTCGATTGCTGAGAATCTTGCTTCCCACTGTTTCAGACAATGGAGGCTTAGAGAGCAAAAACAGTTTCAAGGGGTTGTGCACATTTAACTACTACTTCCCAGCCCTACAAGTACACACTGTCTTTTCTCTTCCTTTGGACAGAAAGACAAGGAGGCTAATTGAAAATTCTTATCTTGGCCCATTTCTACTGCTTTATCTCAGTGAAGTACAAAATACAGTTTAACGCAGGAATCACTTCATAAAATTCTGGTCTCTGAATACAGTTATACTTCATGACAATTCTTTGATGTGGCCTTTGACATATGTTACTCTGGTTAAAAATGAACCTTTTAATTTGGCATACAATGAATCTGTAACTGCAGTTGTATTTCAAAAACAGAGCTTTAATGTAACTTCATTCATAACAACAGAGTTTTTATTGCCTTCCTTTAAACTCTTCTCTCATAACAGTTCAGAAACTCTAGGTTTTTGAGTGCAGAGTGACTCATTTTTCTTGCACAAAGATTTCAAATTTATAACGAGTAGCCTACAGTTTCTTTCTGAAATTAAATCCATATGCTACTTTTTTTTTTTTTTTTTTTTAGGGATAGTTTGATAATTTAATATCTCATTTTTTTCCCCCATAGTGTTCATACTAATCCAATTCTATCTTGCAAAGATATGAGATGCATCCATTTAGAACTCAAACTAGTAGTGCAGTTCAAGCTCACCAGTAAATTTAACAGCCAGGAAAACCAGAGGTAGACTCTCGTTCCCTTGTCAACATTAAGCATTTCCAAGGATATGTGTGTACGGGAAGAAAAAAAAATGCACTAACTGCAGTTCTCTATTTGCAGTGCTAAAATCTTTCATCTTTTCCTTCTTAACTGACAAAAAAATTAGCAATTTTTTTTTAAAAAATGAGCTATCAGTGGTTTCACTTCCATTTTCAAAACTATATTGGATTTGCTTTGAGCAGATTTTTTCCTCTCCATAAGAAATATTTTTAAATGCTTTGTTCAAAGTATTGCTGTATTTATTCTTGACAGATTTTACCATTTTTTTTTCTGGGTTATACCTTGGCATGCTCAGGTAATCCTACCAGGATCAATGGAATAAGAACTTGTGCAATACCAGTGCAAAAAAGGACATTTACTGAAACATTAGACTCCTACTGACAGAGCTCTCTGTGCTCAAGGCAATGACCCTGATGCTTGTTCCAATCTTTGCTGAAGTTAAGGAAATCTGCTCGTGTCTACTTGTACTTCTTCAACTGTAGACCATTACATACCTATTCCTGTTGGACTCCGTGGATGCCATGAAGCACATACCACAGGAGAATTTCACGACTGTTAATAAAGTGCAATTGAAGCCTTCTTGCACGCTGTTAAAACTTGCCTACTATGTCTTGATATGTGATCAGAAACAAAGCTGGCTTGTATAAATATATACAGTACTGCTCAAAGGTTGTACTTGACAATAAATGTAAATTCATCTAGGGACTATATGTCATTTAAGATCTAATGCCAGAAACTATAGAACCTTTATGACAGGAAACTCTCAAGGAAACTCAGCAACACATATATATATGATCACATAATGTATTGCACATTACCATGAGAATTATAGAAGCAAGTTTTTAAAATAAAAGACCTAAGGTGTATGAGATCATAGCTGAAAACAATCACCCAATGCCAAGATATTTTTAGGGTAATGACTAAGTTATGACTGAAAAAGACCACCTTAAAATACTGTTTTATGTTGTAAACAGGACTTCATTCCTGTGCCACACAGTGGGGCAAAAAGAGATTCTCCTGCATTTTTACCCAGATGTGCTACTTTTATTATTATGTGTTTACATGTATGCATACAAAGGAAAAAAGAGAAACAACGTCCTGTGAGCCTGGACACTGGAAACCACAGTTTCCTTTTTGGGAAGTCACACTGAGTGACTCAGCTCCCACCACAAAACAGTACTTCTTCACCCAGCACCCACAGGGGTCGGCTATATTACCTCCTTTTTCTAATAGCTAGTTCATTAATACCCTTCCTCTTATATATACCGTCATTCTTTATGAGACTTGGATTTTTTCATTGTGTTCTCGTATACTCTCATGTATAAACATCCTTGTCAGCTTTCCTCTTGCATCATTCCTCTCTCCGTTGTACCTTGGTCTCCGTGCACCATCCCACCTCTCTTGTAGATGTAAAAGGAATGTTCTCCTCTTCTCGCCTGGGGCACCACTGAACTGTGGGATGAAGTCTTTGATACAGAAAGTATTACTCTGAGCTGCTTATACTATAAACTCCTCCCAGACATTTTTCCCGTAATTACTAATAATAAAGATATATCCAGAACCCTGACCATTAGTTCAAGAATGACAGCATATATAATAGGTTGGGCTGATTAGAGGTCTGAGGATCTTCTCTTCTCTTTCAGTTTTTGCTTGTCTCTAAGAGTGAATTCTCTTGAACAAAGATACTTTATGTATGAATGCATCCTACAAAGTTTTAAGTAGGGGGGGAAGATATGCCATTTTGATATGGAATATCACAATTGCTGGGTTTATACAAAAGTCCAAATATAGCTAGTTTCCTGTACTGTATTCTGAAAGGTAGTTTGCTGTGAAAAAATAAGGTGTACAACTCAATTCTTTTCACAGACTACTTTTTTTGGGGAAAAAAAAAAACGTATTAAGAAAAGCTAAAAAGTCAAATGAACGCTAAGATAGAAAAAGTTGCTGCAAAAAATTAAAACTATATTATTATTATTTAGTTTTCTAAAGACTTTAAAATAATCAGAACATTTTAACAGAAGTGGATTTAACACAATAATACTTTTTTGAGGAAAAAATCTGCTGCAAAACAGCTATCTATATGACATTACAGATCTACTACAAGAAATTGAAATTTATTTTCTATTTCTGATTTTCCATAAATAGCACTCAACTCTCTCAAGCTTAGAGGCACGTTTAGCTATGTTTTGAGATCAAGAAGTCTTCAACAGCTTCCCTGTCAAATCACACTGTTGTGGTTTTACCCCTGGCTAGTAGCAAAACACCACAACAACCGCTCTCTCACCCTCATCCCTCCGAGGGATGGGGGAAAGAATAAAAACATAGCCTATTTCTAGCTAGTATGAAGAAATTTAACTCTGTCCCATCTGAAACCAGGACACACATAATCCTCTATACCCCTAGTTTAACATCTTCTGTGTAGATTTACATTACAGCATTATCTCCCTTGACTAGTGTGAACAGTACACATACATTATCCTCACTGCTCCTTGATGGTCTTTCAAAATTCCTTGCCTATTCTCCACTAAATGGTCTATTTTCAAGGCAACTAATGGTCCAACCTCTGTAACTTCATTGAACAACTATTCCTATTGGACTGATGGGATTATACTACAACTTTTGTACTATGCTGTAGTCATTACAGTTGTTCTCTGTACAGCCTCCAAAGCAGGAATAGAAATACAGTAAATGAAGCTTGCATGAGGTGCCTGCGGCTCCTATTTCCCACTCCCCATAAGCGCTGTTGTGTTGACATTTCATGTGCGGTTCTCTTTTTCCCCCTCAAGAGTAAGCCCCTGATTCGCAGTAATCCATTTAGCCCAGCTTCTCCATGATGGTTTCTGGATCTTAGAAGTTTTAACATTTTCTATATTAAACTGTATTTAGCACCTGTGGGTTCATGCAGCTGGAGTGACTGAATCCCTCAGAGTTTGCTCACACTGCTTCTATTTTCCTGCACTCAAAAGTATTATTGAGCTAAATCAGGAAAAAAAGAAATATTAAAAGGCTAACAGATACACATGGTTAAATCCTATAAATATACAAAACAAGCAGAGATATAGGTGACCTTTTAGGACTCTAACAGGAACTTCTTACGGACAGAGATCCCAAGTTTTATAACATTATAGTTGCTCTTTCCAGCTAAACATAACCTGCTCTATTCACAAAGTTGTCTGCTACACTACACTGGTAAGTTATTATTTTCACAGTGTCTAAAAGAAGAGTTTAAGAATTTGAGTAAATATTTTGTAAGTATGGTTTTATATATAGTAAAATAAAATACTAAGCTGCTACTGCAGTTATAAACTAACAATATACACTCAAAATTAGCAGAATTCAAAAAAAAAAAAAAAAGAAAAAAATAAAAAACCCATCAGAGAATGGAATTTTATCCATATACATTTACAGAAATCGTATTACTGGTTATGCCAGTAACCAGCTATGCTATCCTCCAGGTAATCTCCCAGGCAGTAGATAACAAGATCACTTTGGGATTCTTACTGACACAAAAGGTGTTCTTATGAGACAGCTTTTTGATTTGAGAAGTTGCAAGTATTGAAAACAACAGCTGTGAATCTCATTCTGTAGCAAGACTGAAACTGCTCTGCTTACAGACCCCCATATATCTTATTAAATTGCATCAATGAGGCACTGAAGGATGAAGTTTCCAGCACACTATCAGTGGGACAGGTAACTACACTGTATCTTTTTCTTTTATCCTAAAAGTTTTTAAAATGTTTTGTTTATCTCTTATACATTTATTGGCTTACACAGGACTAGACTTTAAATGTGAACACGTAAACTTGGTGGTTAGTAACCCCAAGTCACAACCATTATTCTATTAGGGATGATGGAAAGAAGCAATCACATCATAAGTCTAGTTACCTCTTTCCTTTCACACAGTGCTTATAACCAGTCTAGGAAGTCTCAGAGACACTTTGTAAAGGCTTTGTAAAACTTTCTTAAAGAAAGAAGTTGGGTGTCAAGAAGAAGGGAAAGGCGCAGGGCAAATATATTCCAAAGAAACCGAAATGTCAGCACAAAATTATTCCTGAAACCTCATGGAGCCAAGTCAACAGTGGCATCCTGATACACAGGACAATGTATATTTATAATCTAATACTTAAGTCACTAAATCAAAATAGTATCAGAGAGAGAACTGAAAACCATCAAAATAGACCAAAACAGATTAAACTGTATGAATAGCAATCTTTTTTCCCCACTAATCTTTAGTTTGTGCTACTTGGACAACAGCGATGGCCATATTCAATTCCCCAGCAAGAAAATGTAAGACCAGGCAACGTTTCACCTAGTAGTATGTGGTGGGTTAACCTTGGCTGGATGCCAGGTGCCCACCAGTCCTCTCTATCACTCCTCCTTCAGCAAAATAAAGGGGAAGAATCAGATGAAAAACTTGTGGGTCAAGATAAAAGCAGTTTAATTAAAGCAAAGACCAAGGCCATGCACAGAAACAAAAGGTAAACAAAGATGTTATTCTCTACTTCCCCTCAGTAAGTGATGTCTGTCCCCTTCCCGGGAAAGCAGAGCTTCAGTATGTGTAGCAGCTGCTCCTGGGGACAAACACAGTAACAGATGCCCCTGTCCTCCTCCCTGCCCTTGGCTTTTATGGCTGAGCTGATGTCACATGGTTTGGAACAGCCAATCCAGGGCGGCTGTCCCGGCTCCGCCCCCTCCCAAGCTGTGTTACACACCCCCTGCTGGCTGCCAGGGTGACACTCAGCACTGGGAGGGCTGCTGTGGGGATACTGACTCCATCTCAGCCAGACCCAATGCACAGTATTACAACAGATTGTTTGTATTCTTTGTATTAAGGGGATATTTACTACCAAGAAACCGTCCATGCTCAGATGGTGTGACTCAGCATTTATCATATATATAAATAACAAGCTTACAAACCAACTGAAAAGATTTAGCATACTAGCTGCTGAAAACAGTCATTGGTTTAACACAACAAAAAGCAAGAGAGATTATTTCACTCCTTTAGAAAGGTAAATCAAATTAAATGGTATAATTAAGCATGGGATTTGATTTGTCCTTTTGACCAGCTTGCTCAAGATAATAATGACTGATTCACTCTGAAATGCTGTATCAAATACAATTGATTTTTGCAATGTGAGAAGAGGAAACAGCATGATAAAATGAAGCACATATTAGGGAAAACCTAGTTATACTGAACATCGGGGCCAGACTATGTTGTTTTAGCATTAATTACATACCATGTAAGACAAACCACCTCAGCACAACTTAAAGGTAATGCCTTTCTCAATGGTATAACCTAAAGCAGAACCTACTAGTTAGGCTTTTTGCTTATTCCAGCATTTTTAAAATCATCAGCTAACTGCCTTTGTGGGCATCCAATGACGTTACCTCCTGACTGGTGTGGTGTTTGTTTTTTCGCTAGATAGTCACCCACGCTACAATATGCGGATACACTACTGCATTTAAGAGGTCATTGGTTTAGCATCAAAAAGGTCACAAAAAAGCAACCACATTGACTGTGATCCTCCTCTG
This sequence comes from Pterocles gutturalis, assembly GCF_000699245.1. Classification (NCBI taxonomy): domain Eukaryota; kingdom Metazoa; phylum Chordata; class Aves; order Pterocliformes; family Pteroclidae; genus Pterocles; species Pterocles gutturalis. The sequence goes on along the minus strand of NW_010134465.1, from coordinate 7,670 downwards.
AATCCCTAAGCACTCTACTGGTATGACTTGGGAGGTAAAGGAAAGTGACTGGAAGGCTTTACTCCGTAGAGGGTTTCCAAGCAACCTTGCACAGTTGAGCTGCCTCAAGCAATAGGAACAATGGCTATCTTTGGCAAGGATCCATTAAAGGGGAGCCTGCAGCAACACCATTGTATTCTCACCACCAGCAGCTATAAATACAGGCTATGTTAAATAGGATAAGAAATAAAAGAAAAACAAACCTGGGAATGGGGTGAGCAGAGGGCTGTGCAGACTGACTAATTTTTTGCATTGTCTTAACTCCAGTTTTTGAAGAATTTACTAAAAGGATTAAAAAACATTGCTTAATAACACAAAACTGTGTACTGTAATATTTCTAATACATTTGGAGTTTTGGTCTAAGCACAGTACTGACATACTGCAAATATAACTAGGTGTTGTGAAATTGCCAGTAAGTCTTACAACGCATTACCAGTTCAACCCCTTAAAGCTATAATTTAGATCCTTTCTGGGACATTTTAAGGTAGGTCAGGCTCAGTCTTTTTCACATTCTTATCTCCTGCTTACAGAAGATTTCTCAAAATCTAAGAAATCCAGCCCACACATCTGAGTGAATTGGTGGTGGTTCTGAAGAGATGCAGCTTGGATGCCAGACAGCCACTCAGTTAGACTGCAAATTGCAAGACAGGTAGAAGAATTAAGAATATGATGAAATATAATTTTTTTTTATTTCTTACAGACATGTTTTAATGAAACTACTAAAAAGCATTTTCTTTTAAACACTGCATTAGAATTATTTATGTTATGTGAGGCAACCTGATATGAAATCGTACAATCTCACTGTGAGGGTGGTGAGACACTGGAACAGGTTGCCCAGGGAAGTTGTGGATGCCCCATCCCTGGAGGTGTTCAAGGCCAGGCTGGATGAGGCTTTGAGCAACCTGGTCTAGTGGAGGGTGTCCCTGCCCATGGCAGGGGGGTTGGAACTTGATGATCTTTAAGGTCCTTTCCAACCCAAACCATTCTATGATTCTATGATTCTATAATTTTCTACCGTTAGCATTTATGATCAATTTGCATAAGCCTTAAAGCTTGTTTCTTTCTTTTTAAAAAGAAGCCTTATGTTTTAATTGAAATATGTGTAAAGGAAATTCAGGATGTAGAGAAATAATTTAGAAGACTTCATTAAATAACTTAATCCAACCAGATTTCCTTTGAACTTTTGCAGCTTCTATGCAAACAGTTTTCTTTTCAGGAAACACCCAACCATAATAAGGGATTTTTTGAGCTTTGCAGAAACACAGACTTTTGTCATACCAAACAAAGAACTGAAAGTTTAATATATGTTTGGTACTAGCATTGGTTTTGTATTTGTCACTAAACAGTGTAGTTTATTTCCTCCAATGTCAATGGAATTACATTTGCAAGAATAAATCAAGTATATTTCCTGTTTTCAGCAAACATTTTTGTGGTACACCTTAGCAGAGGGCTAAAATATCTTGGAAGAAAAAAAGAGTTGAGAAAGGCAGAGACTACATAACTAAAAAATATCACAGGTTCTCCTTTGAAAATAAACTGGACTGACTGTCATGCTCTGATAGACTTTGGAAAAAAACATACAGCAACAAATTACTCAGCTTCTATGCAGTAAAAAAAAAAAAATAAATCTATAGATAAGTGAGGCCAATTTACAAACCACAGTTGAAGCACTGCTCTTGGACCAAGAGAAGTGTTAGGCAGCACAATTTAATTAATTCAGCCAAAACAAATTAAGATGTGTAACACTGAATGACTACACCTGTTGCTTGAAAGTTCAATATACTTCTTTCAAATTTCTGGGGGGGGGGACATGATGATGACGACACATGGACAACAAGTAATTTTAACCCTTGCTTTCTTATTTGAATCATAACAAAATAGCAATTTATAATATTTGTCTCACATCTTTAGAATAATATTTAGCAATAAAGACCATAATTTCCAATGAGTTTACCATTATGCAAACGACTTCTCCTTGCATAATGAATTTTTTTTCATTATTCCAAATAAAGGTAGAATATATATTTATCTTTCTATTATCCCATTACAGCAGATGGTAATGATGCATAATCAGGTTTAAGAATCCCGTTCAGACTAATTTCTGTATTTTCTACCATCATTTAACCATTTAGATTGTTTGCAAACAGTCGTTAATATACAGAAAAGACATTTGCATCAAGCTGTGCTCATTCAGGCAAACACTGAAAAGCTTTACACAAACTGAAGTTATTGTACAGCGAGTCATTAAATTATACTTGAAAACTTAACTTGCATAAGTTTGTACATACATTGAAGCCTTAGTCTAAACTTAGGATATGGGACTTCTTTCAGTGTCTTTCATCAGCACAAATGGTTACTGCACAGTTGGATGTTTTTTCCCCCCTTTGAGCTCTTAGCCATCTAATCAGCCCAGAAACCAGATTAGGACTGTCATGTTGCGTCAGGAGTTTGCAGTGAGTGCCTTTAATCCTCCAAGGTTTACTCAAATGTCACTACCATCTGGAGGAAAAGACGACTCCTTGCTGGGTTCCACTGACCACAAATTATTTGTAAGGAGAAAAAAAAGACAACAGAAAGCAAAATCAATGGTAAATATTTTCTCTCGCTTCCCCCCCCAACACACCAAAACACACACACAGAACTGCTTTTGATAACTTGAACAAGATCAGCAACAACTTCACAAAAACTACTCAAATTTTTTAGAAGGCAATATAAGGAGATATTTCAATGAAAACTCATCCTAAGTGTTTGTAATTATTTTTACAATATATAAACATGTTGTTTGGACTAGAGAGCCATTGTATTGTGTTCTTTGTCAAACACTTTAAATTCCATGTTTGGCAAAAATTATAGATTCTTTACTCCAGACTTTTTATTCCTTTGTAACTCAGAGATACTAATAAAATCACTGCACTTAACTTAAAATGACATAAAATATATGTTAACTTACAGGGGGCTTATATTGTCTTAATCAAATTCCTGCAATATAACGGCAGCTTTACCACAGCTTTTATTAGAAAGTGGAAATGTGTTGAAGAATAAAAATATATGGGATTACAGCTTTGCTCATAGCTTTTACTTCAGAGCAGCAAGGGGGCTTTTTGTACAATGCGAGCTCTTTCCATCTGTAAGAAAGAAATCTGGATCTAGTTTTCATTTCTCTTTTAGGAGATACATTCCTAATCCTCTTCTCCAAGGAAAGCCACTTCCTTAACTGGCATGGACAAGACTGGGAAGCCAGCTGCATCCCATTCTTCTCCTTAAAAATAAAGAAAAATAAGGAAAGAAATAGGTATTGTAGGCACTTTTCCTCCACTTTTGCTATACTTGTCAAAATGTCTGGCATTCCTATCATTACTTCCTGCTTCTCATAAACATTTCATGGTCTAAAAGTTAAAAGGAGTGTGAAAACATGTAACAGAAGTGGGGAGCTTCCCATGGTCACCATCAGAAGTGGAAGAGCTTTTTTCCAGTTAACAAGTCACTGTCCAAATTTTGCCTTTTCAGCCTAATAAGCTACTTAAAAAAAAAAAAAAAAACAAAAAAACCCAAACATTTTCAGAAGTAAATGCTTTATTGCTTACAAAGTGTACGTCAACAGCATCTTTGACTATTAATTTTCTGTAAGCTCACTTTCATGATTGCTCATTTAGATGCCACAGAATTGTTTCAACTCCAGAACTGACCCACTAAACATTAGAGCTGACTATTCAAGGTGTCACTGGTTTACTTGTAATTGCAATTGAGTGCCCTTGTTTCCTATTAATATATCTATTTAGTAAAATTTCAGCCAAACTGTATACCTATATTTGCAATATATTAATTTAGTCATTGAAGCTTTTATCCTCTTAAGTGGAATCCTTTATCTCCAGTATTTACATTCATGAGCTTTCAAGTGCCACAGTGAAAGTGAGAGGAAAAATAACTCTCGTTTCAGAAATAATGACAGCTAAGTCTTACTGCTTTTGGTTCACAAGCTGTAGGCACTACTTGAAATTAACTTCTGATACTTCATGAACAGCCCTTATGTGCTCTGCAGGGCTGAATGCACCATTTCTTTTCTCACAGATACATGACATGTTCAGTCTTCATTATAAAAGAAAACATGACATTTTCATTCTTGTCCATACTATATTACTTAATTTACTTTATAAGGAAGTACCACCTTCAGAACTGAATTTGAATTCATCATTAAAGCCAAAAAATTTTTTATTGTAAAAAAATGTGAAAATGCCATCTGAATTTAAAACACAGAAAAAAACAGGCTAATGTTTTCAATGCTTTTCTTTGAACTGAAAATGGGAAGATGACAATTATATCTTCAGATCCTTCATAATAAATAAAATAGAGGTGTACTTTGAGTTTTAAAACCTATATTGGAAAAGTCAGGTTTATTTATATTCCTTAATCTTTCACTGGGAAAGAAGTTAAATCTTCACTCCCGTGCCTTTTATCCACCTATCAAACATTAGGCAGCCAGCTCAACCTGAAGAGTTAAGACATGCTAGGTCGTCAAATTCGCTCCAAAATCTAAAGCTCTACAAAGGCTATAACCAGTGACAATTAATGAAGTGATAGGATGCTTTGGAAGATGAAGCAGCAAACTTCATGTTTAGGGCCTACACTAATGGACATTCTTTATGAATGTAGCATGTAAAAATAATGTGCATTCACCAGACATGTACCAACAGCAGTAGAGAGGATCACTGCTCACAACCTCCATGACCTGAATGGAGAAAGACAAAACAGTCAAGATATGCACTGAATCCTCAAGAACACTTGCTGGGTGCAGGGTGAGGGGACTCAATTTGAATTACTGGATGCAATTTAGGAAGCTTTATATTTCCTTGAACAGTTGACTGGAAGGCATACACTGTTCCTACTGTACTTTATGCCAATACAATTTGACTTTTGAAATCTGTTCCAGGGACTGCATTTAACTGCATATCCTGGGTAAACCAACATGTTTCTACTGTAAAATTCTTAAATTTCTCAACAGTGGTTTTTGTGACTCATTTGCTTAATTTCTAGAAAATAAACGGTAACCATGATTAAACTATTACCATTTCATACACTGAAAGCAGATGATAAAAGCACAAACCAATGCACACACAGCTTAATATTTAAGATAATTAATGCATAATATTGAACTATATTTTTTAAAAATACTTAGCGTCAAATGTTCAAAAGTTTTGCTAATGCATCCTGTTGGCTTTGAAAAAGAATTCCAGACGTTTATCTTTTGATAACACACATCTGATATAAATGAAGATGAGTCTTAAATGTAGTATTTTCACATGAATAGTATAATTAGAATTTTTTATAAATCTCTTGAAAAGGCACAGATCAACAATTAGGTTCATATCAGTCAGGTTCAGATCATTACAGCATGAATATTTTTAAGTCTGTTTAGTCACTAGATTCATCATACAACCTATCTGCTTCTTCAGGTATGCAATAAAACACTCCATCATGTTAGCCCCAGTAATATGCAGTGCTCCCTTCCAGCTGTCTAATCTTATATAAATAGAAGGCATTTTAAATATAAAAATAAACAATATATCAGTGTGAAGATACTTCTACAGATGTCTATTAGAAGACAGCAAAGATGTAAAAAACTGAACAATTAAGGCAAATAAGGATAAGCATACTTATGATCTGTACGAATGCAGAAATAAAACAAATATAGTGGGCAAATATACCAATAGACCAAGTACCATGTACTATAACCACCTGCTCAAAGAAAGCAATTTAGGATTCAAAAATTCTTAGATCATTTCCACACTACAATGAAGAAAAAAGTTGCCAGCACAGACTTACTGTTTCTCTGATAAAATGAAAAGATATTGAGACCTCTCACAATAAGTTACGTAGATATTTTCTACTTCCATGCCATTTATATGTATAATAAATATGTAAAATACATAAAACCTATATGTGGATTTTTTAAAAAGAAGTATTAAAATGCTAACAAAAAGAGGCTGGTTTATTAAAAAAAAAAAAAAAAACAAAAAACAAGAAACAAACTGGGCAAGAACACCAAGCAAAGAGATTCAAGTCTCCTTGTGCAGCCACTGTAGAGATGTCACTTTAACCAGATCATCAGCAATTACTTCTGATTCACAATCCCACCCAAACACAAGAAGGGGAGCTTTATGTTATGATTTTTGAGCCTGTGATAAGTTTGTGAATTAAGGGATATATATAAAACTCTTTTCTTCTAAATGCAGTTTGGCTCACTGAATTCACATATCAGTGTGAAAAGCTTATTTTGTAATCTAGAGTGCAATCCATTTTTGTATAAATTTCTTCTATTTTCTAGTAAAATAGTCAGAACTTTCACAGAACCGAAAAACACCCTTCAATGTAAATATTCTTCCTCATAGACTACAAAAAGGAAAATACAAAAGTGTACAGAGAAAATGGTTTTAACTTCATGAGCAGAAGGAAGCTTTCTTCCTTTAGGTATGTTAAACAAGAAGTGAATCCTGATTCTTTTAAATTAGTCCTAATGACTGTTAAATCATTGGGTTTGGTCTTTTTTTTCTTGATCTTAAGCATTATTTTATTGCAACAATATGAGTAAGTAATTCATTCACTGATGTTACCTACTTCTGGAATCACTTCACAGGTGCTAAATTCCTTGCACATTTTGATTTCAGGAAACAGAGGCCAACAGCACAGAGCAAACTGGCCAAAAGACACATTATGCTGGGCTAAAACTGAGACAGCCCAGATGAGTAAACACTATCTACACAAAAGACTACAACAGGTACTCATAAATCATGCAACAGAAACCAAATATTGGTTGGAAAAGGGAGAGGGAACAGAATAATGACACAGTTGGTTTTGATTAAAATGAAAAAAGCCTGAAAATTCTGGGTGTTAGACACTCGGCCACAATTTCAGAAATCTATGTGACATTAGTTGCTATAAACCCTAAGCAAGTGCACAGAGAGTATCAGATCCCACTAGAAACTTCAATTTATTTTTAGAATACTATAATACAAAGAGGTCCCTATTTTTGCAACAACAATCAACAAACCTTTATTTCATGGCAGCATAACAGAAAGAAACAATATGCCTTCCCTAAATATAATTACTAACCCTGTCAAGTGAATACAATAAGTAGTGTTCCGCTAGATTAAACGTGTGGCTGGATGAAAACAGCTCATTTTATTCTCTTGCTATTCTGCTGAAGTTAATTCCTGTCTAAATAAAGAATGACATATACTGAGACCACTTCTTATTTTCCAAATTCATGCAAAGAATGCAAAGAATACAAAGAAATCCAAACAAGAGAAGGTAATAATCAATTAGACAAAAGTTCATAACATTAAATCTGAAGGCAAATAATGAATTTTAACGGGTAATATATTGATGGGGGCAGGAGCGAGTTAAGACTTGGAAGCAGGAAAAAAGATGCAAGATCATGAACCATAAAGAGACATTAGCCAGATTTAGAATGCACTGCTTTATGAGTGTAGACTATAAATATGGTCTTAAAATTAATTTAAAATTAATTTAAATATAATGTTATTTGTAGGGAGATGGTAAAAAAGGTTGAGATAGATGTGCCCTTACCCTTTATTTATATCTATATAAATTTATATTTATAATATTCATATTAT
>NW_010134464.1:0-240 GCF_000699245.1 Pterocles gutturalis | reverse complement strand
AAAACCAGCCATGGGGGGGTTTAGGGACCCCTGGAGTAGCTGCTGAGGACGGTGGCAAATTGGGGGGGGTCACAGACCCCTTCTAGGGCTGGGGGGGCCCCCAAAGGGATCCCTGGAAGAGCTGCTGGGGATGGTGGCAGTTTGGGGGGGTCACAGAACCCTTTCAGGGCTCAGGGGTCCCCAAAACCAGCCATGGGGGGGTTAGGGACCCCTGGAGGTGCTGCTGGGGACGGTGGCACA
>NW_010134463.1:29120-36783 GCF_000699245.1 Pterocles gutturalis | reverse complement strand
ACGGGGGCAGCGGCCCCTTTCCTCCGCGGGAAAGTTTTCTGGGGGCTGGTTGTTTCCAGTTGTTGTACAGGTGATTTGACAGATGCGGACAGGTCGCTCACTCTCTGGAGTTTGCTGGTGTTGGTTCCGGTGCTAGTCTTGGTATCATGCTGTTATCCAAGCAGGAGTGTCGGGGAAGAATGATCCCGGTAATTGCGCGGGGGCTCTGGTGGTACAGGTGCAAATATTACTTCGGTTCAGCCCTTGTGTCTGGTTTTTTGTTCGTTTGGGGGTTTTAATTGCAAAAGAAAAGCTTTTGCTGGTCGGCAAATACAGTTGTGATTACGGTACTTATACAACCTTTATTGTGTTTGCGATAGAAAAAAGATAATTTCCATGACAAGCTTTATTTTTTTCTTTCTTGATCCTGGAACTGATATTTTTACTATATTTTTACTTTCTAATTCTACTTTGATAGATAAAATGAAACCAAGATTTCTTTAATTGTGAGCATCCTTTTGCGCTCTTCCTGTTCTTTTAGTTGTTAACAAACTCTTTTTTTGTCTTAGAGTACAAGATGCCATTAATGATGCTTTAATGTGGTATGCTTCATACATAAAACCGTGGGTTCACTTATTGGATTTTGTCTCATTCAAGTTCTTCTTCTCTTTGAATGGTTAGTGGAAAATAAATAATTCAAAGCACTTATTCCATTCTGGTAATTCCATAATAAATTTGGTTCCCTGTTGTAGAGGTTTCGCATTTAATGCCTATCTTGCGAGCAGTAATGGGTGGTGCTCTTTCAAATTGTAAAACGTCTAGTGGGGTCAGGTTCAAAGTTAACTAATTATCATTAAAAAGTCTTTTTTTAAACTGTCATAGCTATGTTTATAGAAGCACCAGGTGTCTTGGAGCCACAGTGTTAATCCTTAGTTTTTAATAAGAAAATGTTTTGTATATTGCAGCAATGATTAGCAAGCTCCAGAGTCCCTGTCAAGGCCCTTCAGGAGCTATCCAGCGGTTCTGTAATAATCTTTAAAAAAAAACCTACCCACAAACTAACTCCCATATGTTCAAGTTCAGGGATGGAATTTAGTTGCTTGAAACCAAGCTACACCATGTGATTTAAGAAATGGTATGTTTGCAGCAGTCATAAAACTTTACAATAACCTCCTGGTTTTTACCAGTTACTTATTGAGCAGATTGTTGTTCTCTCCTCCTTATTTCTGAAGAAGTCCTGGTTAAGGTGCCATGCCAGTCATAAGGCTTCTCTCATGGAGATATGGAACTTGTACAGCATTGACTAATATATGTATCACTTTTCCAAACTTCTCATATCCCGTATGATGTGTTCTCAATCTACCTGAATGAGTTTGGTCTCTGGTTTTCTCAGCCTACAGCTTTTAGGGGTAGAGGAGGACAGCATGAAATCTTGGGCAAAAGGCTTCAGAAAAACTAGGCAAGCATAAACTACAATGAAGAAGTCATCATCTAGTTGTGAGGTATTTAAAAGAAGCTGAGAATCTGGTACGCTGAAGTTCATAAGCACTGATATCTCAGAAGCAGAGAGCCTCATGTCATTTTGTGTATTTGTTTCAAATTTGCTTTTTTTTTATATTATTCTTGTACTTTAAGTTTTCAGTTGCTGTCATTTCTGGTTTACTATAGCTGAGATATTGACTATAAATGCCCTGTTTGTTTCCTAGCTGCTCACAAACCAGTGCCCTAAATTCCCTTTTTTTACAGAATCACTAGTAATCCTTATGAAATGGCCAACTGCCCATCACAGCTGTGCCTTGTATGCTTCACTTGAATTAAGACCAAGCTTCATTTCTTTGGGGGGATTGAAAGAGCATTATTTTTATGTGGATTCTCAATCATATAGGAAAGATATAAATCAACAAAGATGATAGTCCCTGAAAATAAATAAAAAGTGATTTTAACCTTTTTAGAAGCAGAGCCTGTACCTATTGCCAGGTAACATAGTATTCAAACTCACTTGCTGAAAGGAGGCAACTTTTAAGATTGAAGATGGGACAGGTTAGAGAGCATTTGTTTCCTTACCCACTCTGAGGACTGTGTTCTAGCTGAGAAGACAAGTAGTGATTTTGAACCCAAAGCTGTCTTTACAAGGCTTGAAAGAATAGGACCAAGTTCTCCAGTCTCTTGGGTGTCTAGGAATCTAATCAGGGATGAAAAAAACAAAAGCAATATTCACTTATATCCCAAGGATTTGTCTCTGGTTAGAGTTTGGGCTTTTTTTTTTCTTTTTTTCTTCTTGACAGAGTGAGGAGGTGTTCACAGTAGGAGGCTGCCGTTATAATGTGCCACCATGGTTTTGTCTTGCTCTTTGTTCACATTGTGTATGCAGTGAAACCCTCGGTTTTCAAAAGCTGCAGTAGAGCTCAATGTAGTGTCATAAAAAGACACAGAAAGTAAGAACAGAAAGAATCTCATTCTTCTTCACCCCCACAATTTTTGTTCTTCTACTTGTATCTGAAGGTATGCCTATCAAAAAGAGCAATGTCCTGAAGGTAGACGAATCTGTGTCTCTGCACAGTGGTGTGTTAGATCTGTTGAGCCATCTGTATAGTATTTTGTTGCTATTTTTAACCTCTGCTGTGCCAGAAACTCATTTTTCTGAATTTACTTTACTCAGTAATATTCTCAAAGACAAAAAAATTATTATTAAATATATACCTTAATACTTTTTACCTCTTCAAAAGGTACACAAGCTATGGCCTCTGAAGAATTATACCAGAGGAAAAAGGAAGAAATGTTTTTTATTTACTAGTTTTTTCCCAACCATCCTTTAGAGGAGAAAAATCTTCACCCTCAGGCATTAATATACACCTTTGCTTAAAACAGCTGAGTAACAGGTAGTTCTTTAGGAAGAAGAAATAATAAGATAATGTTGATGAGGACAAAGATAATCTCCATAAGTAATTTGTAGTGTAATAATTCCAGGGAAAGACAGCTCATAAGATTTGGTATTTGATCTCAATCGCAATTGAATAACAGTCTTTTAAATGCAGGACATAAAAGTACACAGTAGCCTTACAGCAGACGTTGTGTTTTCTGTAATGGGTACGGGACTGGTGCAAAGCACTTGCTTGTTGATTAGGAAGCTCTATTGAAAAATTATATTATCTGGGAGGAAAGGTGACCTAATTTGCAAGAGGATCTTCTTTTAACAGCTCCTTGTTGGTGGGTGGGTTTGAATGTTTCTGGCCTGACAGAGGGTAAATTCTGCATTTAGGGTGCAGGTCAAGGCAATTACAATGCTTAAAATTTTAAATATGTAAGACTTTAATCATGATACGCAGACTGCAATTTCCTGCCTACTCAGCTGTGTACTTTTATTGACTATTGTTCTTTTTAATACTCCTATCAAATCTTTTTAATTAAAAAGTCCAAGGCTGGGGAAAAAGAAAAGAAAACATGTTCCTGCCTTAAAATTGAGTTGCTTTTGGCATGGTTTACGACTTTTAAGAACATGGGCTGCAGATGAAAATCCGGTGGCTACCTTGGGGTGTACTTCTCATGCTTCCTTTTCAAGGTGTATAACAGGTCAGGAAGGAGTTCAGCAGATTCAATATGCATTGTGTCTTTGAGAGTGCTGATTTAGCTTCTCAAGGGATTTATTTTGAAAGTGCCTGACTAGTGAACAAATCGGATATCTCCATAAAAGACATATTCCTAAATATGGATCTCTGGTCGCTGCCAAACATTTTGTTTAATTTTACATATTAGCCATCTGACGTTGTAGCACAGTTTAGTTGGATTGAGGGTTGGGTTGAGAACATCTAAAAAGCTACAGTCCTTCCCCCTTCAACTTGTTACTTCATTAACTGGTCCTGTTAAACTGCTTTGAGCTACTTTAAGGACCGATGCTGTTGTAGAGATTTTTTGTTATCGTAGTTTTACTCTGATTTTAAGATCTTTATGACCTGTATTCTTTAGTAAACAACTTGTGAATTTCATTTGCATTTAACTTGTGAATTTAAGTGAGGATTCATGAAGTTCACATTGTTTGCATTGCTTCCAAGTTTTCAGTATTCAGAAACTTGGACTTGTAATTAAGATTCTCCTGGAGAATTCTTCAAGGATGTGTGATCCTCCAGTGGCACTAGTGGACCTAGTAAATTTAACAATCCAAAGAGAAAATTACTAGAAGAATTACTGAAATTATTAGAAGATGCAATTTGTGAGAGATTGTGACTCAGCTGTTATTCTCCAGAGCAGAAAGGCTGGGTTTCCGTGTCAGTATGAGTAAAAGAATTTTTAAGGCTAAGCTCTTTCATTTGCATTCCAAGGAGCACTAACATGTACAGAAAATTTCAAAGCTATCCTCATCTTGACTCAGAACACTGAGAGCAATGCAGTTCATAATACATTCCCTTAAAATGATACCATACTTGAATAGTGCCATTTATAATGTTCTTTCAGGGCAATGAAAAGCAAGGCCCAATTTTTAATAAGATTTACCTGGCTATATTTGCTCCTATCTTTGTTGCCTTGTAGAGCTGCGCAATTTAAGATACGCTTCACCTTTTCCAATCAGATGCCTTAGAAGGGGCCACAGTATGTTTTTTATTCCAGATTACACTGTTGTGGGTTGTAACTTCAAAGAAATGTAGCGCTTCATTGAAAATAATCATTAAATATGACATATTAAATTTTATATTATGCAGGTGCATGAGTGCTGTAGAAATAAGTTAAATATTTTTTTTTTTTTCCCACCTAGTGAATATTTTAAATTACATAAATTTTTGGTTTGTCTCATAACTCTATTTGGCTACAGACAACAATGCTGTGGTAAGATGTCTGGGAATTAGCTTCCTATGTTGTAATTTAAGGATAGCTTGATATAGTATTATCTGTGGAAAAACCTTGTACCTATTCCAAAGCTTTTCAAAACTTCCTCACTAAGGACTTGTTAAAATAGGCAATCCTCGCCAACGCTGATTTTCTTTAGAACTCTCATTTTACCATTTATATTTCATTGAGTATCACCACAAAATTGCAAGTTCCATTTCTGCTTTCATATTTTGGTTGGTTTATTCTGCTTTCTGTCATTTTAAAATCTGCTAAAGGAGGACAATAAATGAAACAACTCTGCCAGTGTAAATTCTGTTGAGCATTTGTAATAGTAGTTTCAATGTATTAGATCTTATAAAAAATTTTGCAACAAAATTAGTGGTAGTCAACATATTTTATGATTAAGGGTATTTTACAGCTCCAACAGCCGTGAGAAATTGAACCATTATCTTAACTAAGAACACCAAAAGCCCTGGCTTTCAGGCAGTGCAGATAGCTTGGTAGCAACTGGAAAAGTAATGATTTTTTTTTTTTTTTGCAACTGAAAAGTGAGGAAAAAATAGCCATATGTATTTTAGCCGTACTGTAACAGCAGAAATTAACCGTGCTACATTCACAAGCTTGCTGAGCAACCTGATCTCTTGTTTTCTGCTTGGGCCTGTCTAAGCTGAAGAGAGTGTCTGTGCTGTCTTCAGCTGGACACGCAATGAGGTTTTCAGAAAGCATCATACATGGGGCTACCCCGGTTACAAATCTTAAATTCCCTTTACCAAGCTGGTTTTAGAATTAGTTCAGTTCTGTAATATCCTAAAGGATATGTTACAGTAGATTATTTATCAGAGACGAGTGTAACTCTAAGCTACAGTGTACAGCAATATGTTTAACAACTCTGAGCCTCAGTGAATGCAAATTCATCACTGTTTTCTCAGAATGAGATTCTGAGTCTGCCTCAATTTGGGCTATCATCTGGCTTGTGAGGGCTTGAAGCCAGTGCGATTACTTAAGTGAGGAATTGTTCATTTGCCTGACTGGTGAGGTCACAGTGTAATTCATGATCCGTTTGATTGTTTAAAATGGGGTCTTGAAGAAGCTGATCTCTTAGTTATCCTTTTGGGTCATCTTCAATATACAAACATCAGGAAAACAGCAATATTCATGATGGAACTGTGTGATCTGCTTAAAGGTAAGGTCCCTTGAGAAAAAAAAAAAACCATGAAAATTAGATTCCATATCTGCAATTCAGGAAAAGGGAATGTAGTTTGAAGAGCATCCCCTATGAAAAGTATCCACAGAAATCCTTTGTGAACAATGGATTGCCACTGTTCATATGGGTTTTGTTTGTTTCTTTAGTAAACATAGGACAAGAAGACAGGTGGGTTTTATTGCTTCTTGGCTGTGATTCTTGCTGGATTTTTGTATAGCACCAGGAGCTCAAGAAGGATACACAAACAAAGGAAACGAGAGCTCTCTTAAATCTGTGTTGAAAAATTCATAAGTACATCCCAGTTACTGAAGAGCTGTAGCTAGTCACGTATGCTCCAGATAACTACCGTGATGATGGCAAGCTTTGGAGTTAAGAAATGGTTGAAATTCCATATTCTATTCACTGCTTCTCTGATTCAGTAGAATTACTCTTGCTCAAAAAAATTCCTTACTCCTTGTGTTTGTTTGGTAACTTCACCAATAGTATGCCTTTCTAAGCCAGACGGTCTGATGTATATAACATTTGCACTCTGTTATCTTTCTACTTTGTTAAACTGGTGGAGTTAGTACTTTTAATTAATTAGTTTTCCTGAACCGTTAATCAAATTTTTTTTTGGGGGGGGGGGGGAAGTGCCTTTTTACCTTCGGCCTATTTTGTGGCAGTCTATTTAGCTTCATTTTCTGTGTGGTTGTTCAGAAAGCAACTTAATAGCATGAGAAAATAGCAACAAAAGAGCAAAAGGGATTAAACAGTGAAAATGCTGGGAGGAGCAGGCAATCCTAAGAATTTCCAAAATTTATTAGTGAGAGATTATAGGGAGGAATTTTTAAAGCATAAAAAAGGAAATTAAAACATATAGAAAGGTGAGTATTGATGTAGAGAGACAGAAATGGCAGGTGGATGGGTAGACAGATAAAACAATACCAGGTAGTGAAAGCAGACTGCCCATATTAGAACACTCTTCTGTGTGTAAGCTGTGATGCTCAGCTGGTGATGCTGAAGTAGGACTGTACGCCGGGGATTTGCAGATATCTCAACAACCCTCCTCACATAAAGCCACGTCAGCAGCGCCAGCTTCAGCACTGAGTATTGATTTCAAAGTCACTTGCTAATAGAAAGGGGACAAAGTAACTTAGAGACAGCCGATATTCAGATTTCAAAGAAGGTGATACTGTGAGTGTATGAAAAATAATGAATGTAAATGTGCATAGAGCCAAACACTTTAGAGAGAGAAATTCAGGTACCACCTGAATGCAAAATCTGTATGTCTGAATAGTCTGCAGAGGCTGAATTGTTCAGCTGAGAGAAAAACACATGACCTATGCGTTAGCATTTACTCTTGCATGAAATGTTTCTGATTTGTATTGGCATCATACCCAAAACTGAAACGTGGTAAAACGTGTTGCTGGATTTTGAATAGTCTCAGTGGAGAGGCCTGGGGACCTAAATTCCTCTTCACAGAATCACAGAATGTTAGAGATTGGAAAGGACCTCGAAAGATCATCTAGTCCAATCCCCCTGCCGGAGCAGGAACACCTAGATCAGATCACACAGGAACGCATCCAGGCGGGCTTTGAATGTCTCCAGAGAAGGAGACTCCACACCCTCTCTGGGAAGCCTGTTCCAGTGCTCTGTCACCCTCACCGTGAAGAAGTTTTT
>NW_010134463.1:8538-28845 GCF_000699245.1 Pterocles gutturalis | reverse complement strand
GGGCCCAGAACTGGACACAATATTCCAGATGCGGTCTCACCAGGGCAGAGTAGAGGGGGAGGAGTTGTGCAGAAAGCTTCTGTTTTGTTGATACATTTATAGATAGATATACATATTTATATTTTTATTATGTATTTAAAAATTTAATTTTTATATGTATTAAGCATTCAGTAAACACTTGCACATCTCTTACATCTCTGAAGGCTGATCCTTTGCAGAGGAAGGTTGTCATTTCAAAGCTATTTAGGTGAAATTCCCCTGAACACGGTCACACCTGAGGGGCTTTGAATCACTCGCAATCAGATTTTTTTAAAGATTTTCAAAGACACAGGCTAGTACTCTGTCAGGGTTTTCAGTAGCGCTTGGCTATCTAACAACGTGGTAATGGTTAGGAGTTATGCACCTAATGCTGTTTGCAAGCTGTTGGAATTCAGTGCCCTCCAATACTTTAACAAGCTGACCCTAAATATCAGAACTTTTTTTTTAAACAAGCCTATGTTCACCAGAAAATTCAATTCTTTCTTAAAAATATGAATTTAGACCTGAATAGCTGTTCCTGCTTCCCTCTTTTATAGATGCGTTCATTATGGTATAGTTATGGCTACACTTAGAGTTAGCTCAGAATTTCTGGCTTAGGCAAGCTGCAAGCTTCATCATAAGTTGCGCAGCCTCTTGAGTACAGTTGGTGGATAGTGTGTGTGTATATCACTGAAGCAACTGCAAACTAAAGAAAAGCCACGGGACCCTGGCAGCAGCTCTTTGCAGCACATCCCAGGCTGACTCACCCCTGCCTAGGGAAATGGGAGAAGTCATGGGAGGCAGGAAGGAGGAATTAACATGCTTTAGGATGGACATTTTACAATCACTGTAAAACCTTTTTCTAATATGCACAAGCAAGGATTTTTTTCAGATAAAATATCTTGCACTGCATTTTGCTTATATTACAATATTGTAAGCAGGTGCTGTTGTCTTTTCAGCAGCTGCCAATGCATTGCTCTCGCTGCTGTGAAGTGCCTTGGTGTACAGGGCTCAGTAAAAAAGGAGCAGAAGGATTTTCAAAAGCATAAACAGTCAGTAGGAATAAATGAATAATGTACAGGAGCTTAACCATGTTGCTATTAATAATTCACACCTTTAAGAAACGAGGACTTTGAAGTTGCTGTTTTAGAAATCCAGCATCTAAATAAAATGCAAAAACAGCCTGTCATAAGAAAGCACTTATCATTACTGCCTTCCTTCCTGAAACGTGGTTGGACTCAAAGGTATTTCATGATGATTGATTTGGTAATTATCTTGAGTATACTTGAACATAAATAAAACTTTGCCATAAAGATTTTATGGATGTAGTCCTCACAGAAGCCCCACGCACTCTCACTGATAACAGAACTTCAATGGATGTACCTGAGCTTTTGACTGGATTTGCTTTCATGGGGTTCAGCTATGAATAAGAAATGATGTGTCCTATACGTCATTATCAAATGTAAGTAGTGGATGAAGAGGAATTGGAAAGATTATATTAGTTACATTCCAACATGATAAGGAGAACAGGCTAATGAGGTGAGAACAATACTTCAGATTTTGGCCTCATGTAAAGAGACATTCCCTGACCCTTTATCTCCTGGACTGTCAGAGGTTTTTTCCACGGCTGAGGCATGAAGCAACAACTTTTTAGGATATTACTCTGAATTAAATGTAATGCGTTGTTAGGGATCAATCCCAACTTTCTGTTATTTTGTACTGAAGGAAAGGAGCATCTCCAACTTTCTATTACTTTATATTGTAGGAAAACTAGAAATAAACATGAGATTGACTTGTATTTGATCTAAGGAATAAACAAAGTGTTTTAAAATTTTCAGTCATAAGTGCTTGTACTTTAATGGAATGATTTTTTTTTCAGAAAGAAAAATGATGCTTCACATCCTAATGACAAGGCTTTAGGTCTGTTTGTCAGTCTGACTGGACTGTTTTCCATCTTGGTCGCCACTTGTAACTTTATGTCCAATTCTGGTGGGTTGGTTCTGGAGGGAGCTACCTGAGGGGCTGCAGGTTTGATTTCTGAGGTGTTTAGGATTTAGTTATACTGAAGAGGAGTCTAGTGCCTACCATCCAACAGTAGTAGTGCTATAGTCATCATGATTACTTAGTGATATCAACAGTCTTTTACTGTTTTGCCTTTTATTAGACTTAATGATCAGTTTGGTGAGATTTGGAAATTAGAGCATCTCTTCAGATCAAGTGGGATGTCCCTGGAGCTTTCCAATGCTGTTTTGTTTCTCTTCACCTTTTGCATCACTTCTGTATTATTATGACAAGTGAACTGCTGGCTCTTGGAGGCTCCATCTGAGCACAAGTCAGATGTTCTCGTAGTCACATAAAAGCAAAGAAGGAAGCTGTGCTTGTTACCTAGTAGTGCTATCATCTAGTTCATATATAATCTCTTAGAAATAATTAATTTCATACCTGTGACTATCCATAGGTAGTTGCTGTCAGACTTTTTTTGCCTAGGCGGAAGGAATCCAAGCTTCTTGACAGGCTGGAATGAAAACAAGGCAAGGCAAGGAATCAAGAAATTGATTAAACTGGCAATTCAGCATTTTTTTTCCCTTTAACAGGGAAAAAAGAGAAAGAGATAAATGTCTTCAAAACAAGTCTTCCTTTTACTTAGAAAAGCATCTTTACCAGTGCTAAATGCTGTCTGAGGTTAGCAATTGCCACTCTAATCCTGCAGTTTAAAATTTTTTGGAGAGTAACCTTGGGTTGCTTGGAAAACTGTGTAATGTAAGGAAAAAGAACAAATGTCTTTGATCTGGATGGTTAACGAAAGCTACGATCAGTAAAAGTATTAGACATGACTTCTCGACAAAATATTATGTAAAGTTCTGGGAAAAAGGGAGATCTGGGAAAAGAGAGGAAACACCTTGAAACTGGATGTTTTTTAAAGATTAATATTAAAACTAGTTTGTGCTATCTGCTTACTAGGTTTCATGTTATGAATATATGATGTCTCTGTCTCATTCAGCTAATCTCTTTATAATACACTGAGCAGTATATAAGACTTTATTTTTCTCAAAACAGTTTTTTTTTTGTTCATTTCCTTATTATCTTCCAGATGGGCATTACAGTATACCATGTAAGTTTTAAAATTCAACCAGAAAAAAAGCAATGGGGATGTTCTTCAGAGTCTTTCTTTTTTTTTAGGATGTAGGACAATTAGTTCAAAAATACCAAAATCATTAGGTAAAAAAAGGCAATAGAAGAAATAGTAATGTGATGCTGGTTCATGAATTAAGGAAAAAAAAAAAGGTGAGTTTTATAGTTTGGAGTACATCAATGGGACACAGTGCCCTCCCTCTGTGTCCCCCCAATCTCTGAAGCTGTGGATTTTTTTTAAAACCTACTGCAGAAAAAAAAATAAGAAGAAATAGCACTTTTTTATTTTCCAGCTTTTAACTGTAAAGACTTTTCTTGTTCACACAGAGGCTCCCAGGAGAAATGACATTTAAGACATAACTCAAAGTGCTATGCAGAGGTGGAATAATTAGGGTATCATGATTTTAATTTTTTTCTGGTTTTGATAATTATTCACTTGTTTCTATTGCCAGTCACTTTATTTTTATTGGAATTTTGATAGGCTGTTTTGAAAACTGTGCTAGTGTGACTGGTTGGAAGAGCTGATCAAATTTCAAGAAAATTCTGATCCTGTGAGAATTTGGACTCACTGTTGTAGAGTCATTGTTTTGAATATTTCTGACTGGTTCCGTTCGTGGTGTCATCAGCTCATGACTAAGTAGCTTAAAAGTGTAAAGTTATAGAAGAATTGCAAAGCTACTTCACTCGGTGTCCTGTCTACTGGGAAATGCTGTGAAGAAAGTACCTTTTAAATTGAAGGTTTAAGATAGATCCTCTCTCTTTTGCTCTCTGAATGCTTGGATGATCTAATCTTGTAACCCTGGAGGTTGTGAGGAAAAATACCAGATAAAACCAGATAGAATATATAGAGAAGAACCAGAGGAAAATTAGTGAGTTTATTCTCTTTATTGATGCCTGAAATGGTAGATGTTTGAAGTAATGAAGTGACAGTGTGCTCCACCACTCCACCAAGGACAAGACCTCATTGCTAGATTTCCCTACTCTGCACATATCTGTGTTTGTATTTTTCATAATTAGGTCATTCTTTGTGACCAACATATTTATTCTTTTGTAAGAGATCAGGCCACACCCTTCCTCCTGTCCCATCCCAGCTTTGAGGTAGTAGAGGATAGAAGACTTTCCAGTTTCCCTTTCAATTTTCCAGTACTTTGTGTAGAAGACTGCTATTTGGAAGAGCTTATGAGAGGTATCTCTTAGTTTGTGCTTATCAGAGTTCTTTCATAACTTCTAGCAAGAGAGGGAGAGAATATGTGGCTGGAAAGAAGGGTGACACTTTGGGTAGCTGTCTCTTGCCATTGAATGTGTGAAGCTATTTCTTCCTCTGCCATCATCTGGGGATCCTTGAGTGGCACTGGGGCCTCGAAATAGCCCATTTCTACATGCTTATGAGATTTTTAGTTCATTTCCAGCACTTTTGGTAATTTGCCAAATGTACATTTATATTTTATATGTCCTGTATATATGTCCATGCCTCAGAGAAACAAAGTAGTGAAAAGTGAAAAGATGATAGCCTCTTAAACCATCACTCTTACATTAATTATGTGAGCATTAATACACCATGAGGAAGCAACCAATGACAGCTGAATTCAAACCAGCAACAGCTTTGTCCAGAGCATTTCATAGATTTCATCAGGAATATCCTCAAAATGTATACTCTCATGAAAATACATTTTAGTTTAAAGATTTTAGCCTATTTTAGCTTCATTAGGGTATTTCCCACTTCTGTTTTCCTCTCTTCATTTGAAATTCACTATTTTCAGAAGGTGCAGGGCTGGAGCCAAGAGGGGCAACACTCCTTTAGCACATTTTGTTGTTGTTGCTGCTTCTTTTGTTCATTTTTACTCCTTGTGTTTATTAGATGATTATTTAATACCATTTCCCCTAGAAAATGGGTATTAGCATGGTTTTGGTTATCTTCTTTCTTTCACATGCTTTTGCTTTTCATTTCACATGACCATTTTTCTTCTGATGATCTGTTTTAAACACAAGGTTTTCATCACTGATTCTGTTGAAATTTCATTTTGTACTTGCTGAATATTTGAGTAGTGAAGTCATTGTAAAAAAACTCTAGCCTAGAAATTTGATGAAGTTATATTTTGTGCTACACAAGTAAAGTTACCAAATTTGTGTTTTTTTGCATCTGCTATTGCAAACTTTCTCACAAGTAGGTCTGGACACATGGGCTTCTAGATGTAAGTGGGCAGTTTGTTATACATTGCTAATAAGGCTTCACTTTTTTTTTTTGCCCGTCAGATTTGGCATCATGGATACTAATAAGGTTATAATTGAGTGTGAGGTCCTTGTATGCTAAGAAGTGAACCAAATTAATACATTTGATGAGAACTACTTCAGCATCTATCAACAGCATGGTATAGCTCCAGGGTGCTGACAGCAGATTGCCTGTTGTTTTGCCTGCAGAGTTTTAAAATGACACAGCACTAATGGTCCAATTCTCTTCAGATTTGTAGAATAAGATTTTATTTTTCATTTTTCACAATAAAACATAGATGGCTATGAACCTGACCAAAAATTACAAATCATTCATTGATAGTAGCAAAAAACAAAATTGGAAGATACTGATTACTCTCTTTTTTTTTTTTTAGTTTTTCTTTTTTAATAATCCTCTAATCTGGGCACCAATAGGTAAATATTCTATTACACTGCGTTGTGGAAGCAGACGGAGACTGAAATACTGATGGTGTCCATCCAAGAGCCTGCACTGGGAGACAGTGAAGGTGGGGGGAAAGGGACTGAGAGGCTGGGAAAGGTTTTCCCCACTCTGAGGAAAACCTTCCAGAAATGTTAAAGAAATTCGGTCAGAAGGTGCCTCTGGAGGCATCTAGACTAAAACTCTGCTCCAAGCAGCCCAACTTCAGAGCTAGGTCAGGTTGCTCAGAGCCTTATCCAGTCAAGTTTTGAACATCTCCTGTTCCCCAGGCCCCTCCGTCTCCATGCTTCACCACTCTCACTGGGATGAATTGTTCTATTATGACCAGTTGAAATTTTCCACGTTGCATCTTGTGACTGTCCTCACTTGTCTTTTTGCTGGGCACGTCTCTGTTCTCTCTGTAACTCCCCTCTTTAGGAAGTGGAGTTATCTGCAAGTAGTGGCCTGGATGTGCAGTTAAGCTGTCCCTTAGACTTCTCTTATGAAGCGTTATTTCAGCAGCTGCTCTTCCTGTGCCACCATGCTCCAGCTTCTTAACCACTTTAGTAGTCTTCCATCGGACTATCTCCAGCATGTTGGGGTCTACTGTACAGGGAGGCCC
Source organism: Pterocles gutturalis (assembly GCF_000699245.1). Lineage (NCBI taxonomy): Eukaryota > Metazoa > Chordata > Aves > Pterocliformes > Pteroclidae > Pterocles > Pterocles gutturalis. The sequence goes on along the minus strand of NW_010134463.1, from coordinate 22,426 downwards.
CAAAATTAAGCACTGATCAAGGGCTCAGACTTCCCTGGGAGCCGACTTTTGAGTGGTGCACTGTCAGTGGTTATAGCCAATAGCCGTTACCAGGAATCTCTAAATTAAATTGTTTTGTTAGTTTCAACTCATATTAAGGCTTTCACCAACAAAATGAGTAGGGAACTATTCAAAAGGCGTGTTCATGGCTCTATCATTTGATGTGAATGATTAATGATTTGACTGCTGGAGTGGGTCACATTCTTCCATCATGTAGAAGTTAGTTCTCTATGGCATTGTCAGAGCTTCAGAACAGAAAGCTGATCTTTTCCATCTGCCTCACTAAAATTTTGTATAAATGTTATGGGAAAGCATGGTGCTTTTGTTTTAAGAAGATATTCCTTCAAGTTTTATTTTTCAGATGAAACAGGTAATATTTATTTCCACTGTCATCAATATTTCTTTGTGCTTCAGTAACTAGTCCAGGAAGAACATAATCAAAATGAACAGCCGTAGTGATAAAGTGTTTCAAATGAAAATGTGCAAAGGTTTTCTATCAGCAAAATGTATTTCTCATAATATCTGGAAACAACTTTTGAAATCTAAGGCTGAAAGACTGTGGAGACAGACAGCTGGAATCACTGTAGCAGAAAATGCTTAATCTTTTGGCTTCCTTGCAAATACCGAGTAAGATTATTTTTTATTTTATCTGAAATTGAATCTAAGCAGTTGGTCAGATATAGTATTATGGTATTAATTCAGTAGCAGGGCTGAAAATCTGTTTGGTGAATTTGGTTCATTTGGGAAGTTTTGGATTTCTTTTTTTGGTGGAAGTAGAAATGTAGTTTCATTGGAAGCCAGTTTTATTTTTATAAGCACTGGCCAAATTTCATATAAAAAGGCAAAGTAATTGCTCTTATGTAAAAGCAAAAAAATGGGAGGAATAAAAGTGTTGAGATTCTCCTTTTTCTTTTCTAGAATGTATTCTTATTTATTTTGCTATTTTACCTGAAGGAATATAAAAGCAGAATAGTGGGTACAGCTGCAGAGCTTTCATTTGAAGCCGAGGAAGAATACAGAAGTGTTACTGTATCAAAGGAATGTTTCTGTTGAATTGCTTCACAACAAACATTTGCAAAAGAAGTTGATTTTCTCCTTGTTTATGGCAGTCAGACTCCCAAAGACTTTTTAAAACAGGAATTCATAAGTTATAAGTTATTCCCCAATAACAATATTGGACGATGCCCTTAATAACATGCTTTAACTTTTGGTCAGCCTGGAATTGGTCAGGCAGTTAGACTGGATGATTGTTCTAGGTCCCTTCCAACTGAAAGAGACTATTCTATTCTAAACATTTCTTCTGGTGAGACTAGGAAGCTCTTCTCTGCCTGTTTCTCTCTGGCAGTGTCAGTCTTCTATGTGTTGAAGCTTATAATATGAACCAAGAAGTTTTATGCACTTTCATAATACACAAGGCATCTCACTTTCTCCTAATACAGAAGCAAAGGGTGCAAATGAGCTGTCATCTTTAAACTGCTTTTACTTCACTGGAGTCCTGGGCAGCCTCAGGGTTGGAGGTTCCCACGTGGTGCTTTAGACAGCCTGGGAAATGCACTAGCTCATGAAAAAACCCAGCTCTGCAGCCGCCTTCTCATTAGTCTTCCTTTTGCCTTTTTCTCCCTGAAAATGCCTCTGTCCCCTGTGAACAGCCTTGGAAGGATTTGGGCTTGGTGTCTTCTGTAATGATCTGACTGGTCAGAATGGGACTTTCAAGGCTGTTGAAAAGGCAGCCTGCTGCTGCTGTGGGTGGGAGGGCAGGAAAAGCAGGAAGGTCCAGAGCTACGTTCTTGGCAGCCTGGCCAGGACTGGTCATTACAAATAATTAAAAAAAAACCTTCCAGGTATCAAAAAAACCCTTGAAGGGAACTTTGCCATTTTATTTAGAAGACACTGATTTTCCTACATTTGAGGTGTTCTGCATGGGTGTGGTGGGTTAACCTTGGCTGGACACCACGTGATGAAGTGAAAGGAGATTTCTATAAATATAAATTATTAGAAAGTAATTTTCAGGTTTTGCAGATCACGGTTTGTCATTGCTTTATATGCTGATGCTTAGAGATGGTTGTTAGCGGAACGTTGCTGTCTTTAGAATTAATGTATCTTTAGGTTTTTTGTTGGAGTGTACTTGGAAAGAGCCTTTGTACATTTTCACTCTTTTTCTCTGTTTAGGGATATGTTTCTTTCAAATAGATTATCAGCCCTGGCAATTTATTTAGCAGTTCTGTTCCTCCTATGTTCTTTATTTTACATTGATCTATTATTTGTGACTGGAAACAAGATTGCACAGAGAGAGGAGGCACTGGGACATGGTCTTTCAACTTATGCTAATTTCATATTAATTACTGTTCTTTACATAGATAGCTATAAACAATATGTTATAACCTCTAGAAAAACAAGAAGTTTTTTTAAGCGAACCTGAAATGACAAGTAAATTTTGCATTTGTGTGCATATATGTATATAAAATAATTAATTTAACGTTTTACATAAGGTTTTGTGCAAGTATTTCTGACAAAAGATACTTAACTTTAGAGGTGTTCAGGCTCATTATCTTCAATGAAGTTAGCTAATTTATTATGGCTGATGTCAGCAAGAGCTCTCGGTATGTAGCCTAGCTGGGGATCTAAGCAATATAAATCCACAAGAGTGCTATAAAGCTTTGTTGTAGCACCAGATAAAAATTTGGATGCATTTTTGTTGTCTTAGCAAGTTGTGGTAGAACGGCAGATTTTGGTAGTTAGGTTGATGTAATGATTTGCCTATATATGGGACGAAGAAAAGAGTGGACAGTCAGAAATTGTTTGGAGTTCTGTTAGCTACTGCTCTTGTCGTGTCTTCCACAGCATGTCCCCTTATAAGCTGTCAGGATGAGAGCATGTCGGCTGCGATGGCTAGAAGTATATAGATATGAAGCAGAGTTCGTTACTGGGCATTATGGTGAAGGACCAGAATTTAGGGGGGGGAAGCAACAAACCGAACCAAACAGACTTTAGGCTAGCAAATATTAAGGATTGAAGGATCCTTATTTCTGAAGTCCCAGTATGGTTGATCCATCTACTCTGGATTAAAACCTTGATATATGTGTTCATTAGGTGCTAGTCTGCTATTTAATCAATATTTTCCAGGATCAGCATCATTCTCACACCTCTTTATATTTCAATTTTGGTCCCTGGTCCACACACTGAGCTGGGTGGTTTGAATGGGCTTTTTAGTCAAGTTTCACTCTTCTGAGCTCTGCTTTAACCAAACTGGATGGTATTTCAAGTTGACTTATGGTAAGGCTGATCAGTATGGAAAATCTTGAAGATAGTGTCAGTTATTTTCGCTCTTACTGGAAGAATCCAAATCTTGTGACATGATCTATCGCTGCATGTGTGCCAATGAAATTGCTGGATTGTTTGCCAGGAGCACATTACGTGCTGTTCTGGATAGGCTCAGAATGATTCTTCCTTGGAGGTCTGAGCTGGAAGGAGAGTACTGTATTAAACAAATATCATTGCTGAAGATACCACTTCATCTATTTTTAACAAAAGTATGAAAAATTGAAAAAATAAACTCAAGTCGGTATATGACTCTTCATGTTGAGTGAAACGGGCTAATTGCAAAATGTGAATTTTGCAGTCTCATGAGTGACAGCTGTTCCTACCATTCACCTTTGTTCTACTCCCTTAAAAATTAAATAATTTTTCTTTCCCCCCCTTTTTTTTTCCACTAAGATATATAGAAATAGTTTCCAAATCCTAAGACAGTAGTAGTAATTTTTAAAAGGCCAAAAATTACCTATAGAAAAGCTTTCCATGTATCTAACTTAGACTCTGATTTAGTGTTGGATATAACTCCTCTACATTTAATTACAGAGAATACATAATAATAATTCTAAAGGAAATGCTCTAAGAGCAAAAGTGAGGCAAGTTTTGCAGTGGTAGAGATAATATCTTTTACTAGTTATCATAATTAGAAAAGTCAAGCTTAAGGATGTAAGAACTTTTTGTAAATCTGAAATAAAAGCTGCAAACTGTAAATTAAGAAATTATCATGAGATTAATAACCTCTATTAAGCAGGATCCACTGTCTTGTCTTTCAGATGGTCTAATTGATGTAACTGAATTTTATATTCATCAGGGGCTTGTTGCTGTTTGATAACTCTTATTCCACCGTGGTTATAAACAATTTCAATTTTATGCTGTGATATTACAAAGCTATGCACACACACTTGTTTTATTGTGGGAAAGTTTGATGTTAATGAACGTAACTCACACAATATTGAACGCCTCTTGAATGTCTCTTCAATTTGAGCACATGAATAGTCCTCAATGCGTGGGACAGCATGATATTAAATTGATGCTGTGTACATTGCACTGTAGTTACTGTGATAAATGCTAACATAAAAATTGGGTTGAAACTTTTTCAGGTTGCCTCCTCTATGAAATCAAGCAGCTGTGGGTTAATAAAATTATTGATTTACGATTTTAATGGTTTCAAAGTGTTTTACCTTCAGAATACTTTCCGTTGCATTTTATGTAACTCCAACTGCAGTGTCTGCTGAAGAGCTATTCCTTGAACAGGACTCAGAAACTACTTCTTGATGCATATGTGAATATAATATCTATGAATTGTGGTGCGTATTCTGTACTCCAGGACGTTCACCACAGGCAACTTCTCTTTCTTACGTTAAACACGATTTTTTCCCTCTCTGCCCTGTTTGTAAACAAATGCATTCTCTGTTGTTGAATATTCTAACTAACAGATAAACGGTACAGTAGCATCAACTGGGATTTATTTTTTTCTTTTAATGTTAGATATCTGTATAGCCACAGGAAAAAAAACCAAACACAACAACATATTTTCTCAGGCATTTGGCTATTTTGCAGTGCTCTCATCTTGTTATAAACTAACTCCTTTTGATGTGGCAGCAATATACTGTATAAAAATATGTTGAATTCAAAAACTGCCAAGCAAGGAGAGGAACATAAACTTTTGTCTTTAGACTGTGCTCTAAAGTCAAATGTATTTTCTTAGGCTTTCTAACGTCTTCACTATCCACAGGCTTCAGGCCATGAAGCTACCCTGAATCCTGCACTGTTAAATTATTTTTTGCAGGATGTTAAAAATACGGAACTTTGAAAATATTTAGAGACAAAATTTTGAGTCTTTCCTGGTCCCCAGTTGGTGGATGATTCTGTATTAATAAGATGATTAAACACAATCTGTGATACTGATTCTTGTGAGATCATGCAATCTACTTAGAAGATACATCTGTGATTAACTTGACGGTATTTGTACCTCCAAGTTAAAAAAAAATCAAGTTCTCCAGATATTTTAAATTAGTGAGAGAATTCCTTATTTAAACACTACATTTAATAAGAGAAACTGTATGCTTATTTTAAATTTATCCTTTGCAGTGGCCATAATTTTCTCTTATGTAATGCAAAATCAGTGAAGCTAATACTCTTCAGCCTGTAGCAATTGTGGAAAACATGTTTTATGAGACATTTTCAGGCCTCCTACCTCTGATAGCTGAGCTTGTGGCAGTAACACATACTTAAAATCAGCCTTACATCCCTGTAGACCATAGTGACTGCCACCTCTAGCTTTCCAGATGGTCCTGTAGCTTCTTGCTGTACAGCTTCCTTGCTACCCAGGAAGGGCAGAATTAATTTATGTGAAAGCTTATATGACCTGTGTGAAGTGGGAGGTCAGACTATTATATTTTCTAAGAAAAAATGTAAAATCTGTGTCTTACTCTTAAAAGGTAGAGTAATATGAATGATAGGTCCAGCAGAATGCTTCATCGGTGTTTACAATATAGTACAAAGATAAGATCAGTCTTTGGAGCTGGATCCTGTTATGTTGTGTGTGTTCGGTGGATGGTTGTTACCAGGAAAGACTTTTTGTCACTCTACTTTCTTGTACTAAGAGGTGTGTCCAGCTGGACACACTGTTCTGCAGCCTCTCCTGAACTTGTTGTGAATTACATCTTTTCCTGCCACAAGCACTGAGGGAATAACATTGGTTGGAAAAATGTTCCAGCTTTCTATGAGAGGAGGTGCAGTGGATATTGCGAGAAGTGACCAAGTAATTGTTAAAATGTATTTGCATTTGGGTTTGAAACAGAGAAATAAAAATTATATTCTGTATGAGCAATTCTGTCATTTCATAAAGATAAACATTAACAGAAGACATTATTCTTGATATGTTAAAAGACATTCATGAAAAGGAAAAGTATCTTGCAGTAATATTGAGATCTAAATCAGGTTCAAAGATGAATATAGAAGAGCTGCATAGTTCCATACATTTTGCTTAATTGTGTTTTTGAAAGGATATCATTTTCTCTTTAAATCATAGGCTCTGAAAGAGCACTGGTAATTTTTTTCAGATACTTAACCTTTAGAGTTTTTAAGTGCTTTAGGAATGATCTCAACTTTTCCCCTTTAATTTAGGAAAATTATAAAATTGCAGATTTTTAAATTAGCTCTGTACACCTCCACAGCATGCCTGGAGACACACTGAGCTGTCTACGTGGGCCCAATGTTCAGGTAGCTGACTTGAGTTTGGTACAAAGGTTGCTGAAGGAGGCTGAAGAAAGCCATCTAATTAACAGGCTTTTCATTGGATCTTGCTCTAGGCAGCCTTTGTCACATACTAAATCTCATCAGTCGCTGAAAGCTGTCAGGGAGCTACACTGCAGTTGGTGGAGAAAAAAATCACACGGTTCTTCAGCATCACCAGCTGTAGTGATCTGCAGACAAATTCTTAGGCACACAATAATTTCACAGCGATGAAATCTATATTCATCATGTGTTGGCAGTTCACATGTGGCCTATGAGCAACAAAATCACATCTCAGTTTGTTTCAGTGTGTGCAAACAAATGTGCAAGAACAAAAACTGAATTTCACTTTTGTGGGGCAGACTGGCAGCTGGGGTTAAGGAGAATCTTCCGTCCTCCAAGTGTCACAACTCTTTGATGCTTCTGGGTCTCTTGCCAACTTACCGTGTGCCTCTTGGTCAGCTTTTGTGTGTTTGTAACATCAGACATTAAGTTCTCCATTTCTGTGTCTCATGCAAAAGAATTTAGGAGAGAAATGTGTGTAGCTCTGCTTCTGAATAGCATGATGTGATACTCGGGTTTGGTTCTGTCACCAGTGTTGACTTTATGCAACAAATGTGTTGGTTACAAAGCTTCCATTTTAAAAAGCTTAGGAGTTACACTAGATTTTCACGGTGAAAAGTGGACCTATTTAATCTTTTTCACAGTCATCTCATTACTGAAAAACATGGTACACAAAAATAACATTAGAAAATCTTACTGTGCAGTCAAGTTCTTCCAAGGAGCCTCAGCCAGACAGGACTTTCATTTTCCTGAACCAAAGACATTGGTATCCTCCATTTGGTATGGGTAACGCTACTCTTGTTCTCTATGAACTGCTTTGAAAAACCAAGGAATAGAAATTCCTGCTAAATACTGCTAAACACTCTATGATCATGTTTCCTTAGACTTTAGCTCCCTCTGGACCAAGACAAAGACTTTAAAATAGTTTTTATTTCATAACCAGTAACAGATAAATATAGTTTTGTGACTCCTCTTGGGAGTTAAAAAAATTTCTGTAACATTATCATTCAACTAGGTGCTAAAGACCTAGATGGTCTTTAGAAAAAAAAATTCACCTAGAAGGTGATTTTGTGCAAACAGAAGATAGCATCAGTGAGCTATTAAAACCTTGTAAAATGAGCCATTGAAAGCTTGAAGTGCCTGCTTACTTAATCAACTAAAACATTACATTTATGTTGGGAAGTATTAATAAAAATTGGAATTGTTTGAGGTCATCCTGCTGGCTGTGTATAAAGTAATAACTCCCATAATGCAAAGCAGAATGCATTAAAAGAAGTGAAGAGCAATGAAAATAAGATCCCAGTGTAAAATGCAAATGGCTAATAAAGGCAGCTAATGTAATGCCAATGGTCAATAGGGTTTAAAGGCAGCATTAAAAAAATCTATTACAAATGAAATAAAATGAACAACATGCTGCCATAAGGGAAATTGGAAAGAGAGACCTAAGTTGTTACAGACTGAGATCATGAAACACCAAAAGTCAGAATATTAAATATTTCTGTATTTGGAATGAAGCAGAAATCATACACCCACTTATGGGATGCTGTGCAAGGAATAGAAAGTTTAACTTTTGTAACAAAGGATATTGTCAGAGAGCTGCAAACCAGCCCCAGTCTGAAATCTAGACAGATATGTTGCGGTTGTGGTGAGCCTGTGCCTTGCCTTAATGTTTTGGTGTACCAAAACATACTACCAAAATAATATATTAGTTTTTGCGGTAGAGGTCTCCTGTCTGCGTCTGGTGGTGTATTGTAGTCCTGAATTGCTCTGCCAACAGACAGGGCAACCCGGACTGGGTGGGGTCTTGCTGCCAAGGCTGGGAAAGGCAGCGCTGGAGTGAGCGTACAGTAATGGGAAATGCTGTTTGGAGAAAGACTTAGTGAAAATAACTGTCTCAGCTTGAGTCTATGTTTGGTGGGAAGAAAAAAATACTAGCATGACCATGGGGTGGATATAAATACATAACTAAATAAATGCTGGAATGATTCTTTCTTCTGTACAATGAGTTAGAGAGCTGAGAAGGTACATTTGAAGTTAGGTGCAGCTAACTGTTTGCTTCACTTAAAAATAAGGTAACATCTACTCTTGTGTTTTCCCTTTTTTTTACTAAATTCTTCCTGTATTATGGAAGATGGATTTTCTGATGGGATACTTGGCAACACCCTACTTAATGAAGCACTTGTGAAGCAATGTGTTCATGGTTTATTAGACACCAAATGCAGGTTGCAGTTATTAAAATATTTTTTTTTTTAAATTCTCATTCCAATCTAGATGATGTTTCATGAAATTTTAAAGTACTAGATCCGCTAACCAGATAATATTAATATAAATCATAATATTAATAGCAGTAATTTATAATACCTTGTTACACATCTTATCTATGACATATTTAATCCAATTTCCTGCAAAACAATGTACCAGCAAAGTAGGACGTGTCAGTGATTTAGTTCTGAGCACCAGCTAATACCACATCTGAAGCAGAGGTATCTTACTCAGAAGCGTGCCTAGCATTCAAAGTATTCCTCCCCAGGCATCAGTCTATCACTGCTTTAAATCTAAGTACTTAAAAGAATTACATAGGAGGGCATTGTACAGGTACTAAGAGTTCTGAATAGAACTGCTTCACTCTAAGTTATTGGAAAATGGGAAAGTAGAATGAGTTACATAATAGCAACTGTAAGTCAGAGTAAAGAAAGAGTCTCCTCAGGGACAATATTAACGTTTACAAGAGTAAGACCAGACTTTAAAGCTGGCAGAGTGCCAAACATCAGCTCCCATTGTCTTTCTCAAAAGCATGGGCACTGACCTGTCTTCCAAACAAGAGAACTTGAAAAATGCATACATAATTGATTTTAAAAGCCATTCAAAATATATTTCCTTTCCATGTGGAAATGGAGATGTCAGAGAGTAAATGGGATAAAAGGATATATCCAGCCTTTCAAATTTAACCCAGGCATTTCTCCTTTCCTAGTATTCCTCTAAGCATACTCTTCCTCCTCCTAGCACCTCAGCAATAATAAAACAAAAATAATAATACTGGAACTCACTGAACCTGGAAATTCATGAATAAGAAGAAAAGATACTTAACGATCTGTGTTGGCTTTGCTTGTGGTTGTGTTTTCTCCCAATGAACACCCCTTATCGTGTGGTTTTCACCCTCTATACTAGTGTCTGAAGACAGCTGTATGCTGAGACTTCCTCGGATTTTGAATTCCATTTCCCACTCTTTTTCTGACTGCGCCCTCATGTGTTAATGCTGTCATGCCTTCAGCATGCATTTGATTGAGCAGAGCAATGGTGGAACCGGACCGCAAATATAACCAGTACCTGGCACTTCACTTTTGACTTGCAGAAATTATCAGAAAATGAGCAGAACTCGAACTGTGAAAGCTCATAGCTTTCTGGAGCACATAAATATTATTTTTTGTAGAAAATTATTTGGAATCTGTCTCGACGGTCCACAGTGTTGATTGAGTAGTCTAAGTGGTCCAGAAAAATGCAGCCAATAAGAAATCTTAGTTTCCTGTCTCTACTCCAATTTTGCTGGAATAGCCTGCCTCTGTGTTACCTTTTTTTTTTTTTTTTTAATGCTATATTACAACATTATCTTTAGTACTAGAGACATCATTGCTTCTCTCCTTTCACCACATTGATAGCTCTGGTACTGTAGAAGTCATGCTTAAATGGGCACATAAATTTTGCACACGCGTAGGTATTTTTGAGAAGACATTTATTGTCTTGGTCTGTGCCATCAGCTGATTCACGGTCAAAGGGAGCCGGAATGTGTCTCAGGGTGATGGCTTATGGGCAGTCTTGCTTTGGGAGGGTAAAAGTGACTACTGGGCTAGATGGCAAACGTTGGTTTTTGTAGTGAAGTGTCATGCTTCAGTCTTTGCAGTGGGGTAAGTAGCCCTCAGCAGAGCGGCAGGACAGAAAGGTGGGAATAGAGGCTTCTGAAAGTGATGCATCTGGTTTCACTTCAGTTTGGAAAGGCACACTTACATATTAACCTATTTGATCTTCTCAGTGCTGGGTGAATGAAGCTCTACACATACCAATAATCATCCATTTCTAAAATTGCTGGGTTAGCTTTTAACGCAGTTAAAAAGGACAGCACAAGTAGTAACAATTGTGGAGAGATGAAGAACAAAAATCCCATCAGTTCTCTCTGTTGTGTTTGGTGATTTTTTTCAAATGTGAACCAAGTTGCTAAGTGTATTCTCTAGTCATCTTTAACAGGTTTTACCTCTAAATATTTTATAAAGGACATTGCAGATTGCCTTCCTCCTGCGCAGCACTTAGATTCTAAATTATTTTATGATAAATCGCATATTGTGTATCCAGGCTTGAAGATTACTAATTCCAATCAGAACTAATTCAAACATCATCTGTTAAGATAACCTTAATCATAATTTCTGAAGGCAAAATTGACAGCTTTAAGTGTATGTGCCTTAAACAGCAAAAAGGACATATTATATGAATGTGGGAGTAGGATTGTAGTATTTCAGTAGTGCAATCTACTCGGATCCTGGCTGGTTTTCAGACAATGAGCTAAGCCCTCCTATACACAGAGGAAAACAGTATAGCATGAGTGAAGGCTTAATCCTTGCTTCAGTGAGCACACAACTAAATTCACAGTGACCTTTATTTTTCCCCAGTAAATACTTATCAGTGTATGTAGACTTTGAATCAATTTTTCATGCAGGAGGACTGTAATATTTCTCTGTTCATCAGAGATTGTCTATCAAAACAATGACAGACATGGAAGAAACCTAGTTTTTCTGATCCTGAACCCTTATCTTCACATTTCTGCACATAAGTAATAGGTAATATAATTTCAGCTTATGTGTTCATTTAAAATATTGAAAGCGATTTCAATATGATTCAGTGCTTTTGTTCTCCTTTAACAGATTTGAATTGATTTCCTTTAATTGAGTTTACCCTTCATACACTTGAGAAGTTTTTCTTGCATCACCAAATACATCATGGTGACTCCTGGTCTCAGCTCTATATACATTTTGTGTACTTTTATTATGTGTTCGTTATCCTAGCAGTATTTAGAGGCCTTTTGAAATGCTTATGACCATATAAATACATACTAAATTCTGCACAAAGGGCTTTGAAGCCATCAGTGTCACTTTTGTAGATAAGTACTTGGGGGTTCTTAAATCTGGGGATTATTTGACTGCCTCGCATGTTGAGCCATTAAATCCTCATGTGAAATGTAGTATGAATTTTTTAGTGATTATGGATTAGCTTATCACAGAGTTTAGCAGCAAACTCATTTGTTATCTTTGAAAGTAGGAGAGAACTAGTAAGTTAAGCGAACAGGGAGACTGGCTGATCCTTGGCTGTGGAAGCACACAAGAAAATGAAGAACAAACCCCTCCAGATGCTTAATTTCTGTCATGTCTTAAAGCTCTTCTGAGGTCGGTCCACAGCTTCCTTCTGAAAGAGTTAAAGCCCCTAGCACAGTTTTGGTTGCTGAGATAAAACCTTTGAGGCTGCAAATCCTAATGGAATTATTGCAGAAACTAGGCCATCTGCAGGAATGACTTTGCTTGTATCAGACCCTTAAGAGCACCATGTGAACACATCTGCAGGGCTGGGTTCCTTCAGTTTCTCCAGTCTTTTGTGTTTCTCCAAATTGTATTGACTAATGTATTTTCTGTACTTTTGAGTACCAGAAGAGGGAGAAGAACTTTCTTGCGTCATCCGTTAAAGGCAACTTAAAAATAATATAATGATTTTAGCTTAACATGCAAAGTAAAGGGAAACTAGGAGATGTGATCTCAGTATGTTGAACTGAAACCAAGGAGGGTGTGGCCTTTACTCAGAAACAGCTCTTAAAACATTATAAAAGTTGACAGGCAAATTACTATGAACATAAATTATAAATAGCTGATATTTTTAATGTTGTGTTTAATATAATGCTCTGTTAACTCTTACTTATTCAGTTATTACTGGAATTCCTTTCACATGCCTTTACTAATGTTTTTTTGTAGACTGTACAGTGCTCATCAGTTCAGAAAAGCCCGAATGTAAATGGCTTGTGCAACCTTCCTTCATTGCAGATATCGTATAGCACATCCTGTTGCATTTAATCAGCTCTCTTGTGGCTGGCTGCAAAAGACCCTGCAAACTCAGAGGAGCTGATGCAGACTCTCCTTAAGGATGCTGAACTCTGAGCCACTGCCAGCACACCTAAGCAGACAAGCCTCAAGCCTCTTAATGGAACTGGAGCATCTCCTGAGTGTGGTTGCCATAGCATAGGGCTGAAAGGGTCCTCTTGACATCACTGGGCTGTTCCTCATCCACATGTATTATTTCTAACAGACATTTTTTTAACTTTTTCTAAACTGGAAAAAAGATTTTTTTAAAAAATGTTATTATGCACGCTGTTTTAGGGCTAGCTAACCTTATGTGTTGAGAAGTTTTTCCTGGTGTGTAACTCGGTTGGTTTTCTTGCAACTTGAGCTCATTACTGTTTTCCCTGACTGCTGTGGACAGGGAGAACAATTGTCTTCCCTCTCAAATACATAACCACGTATGTATTTGATGACTATTACTGTGTGTTTCTTCATTCTTCTCTTGCCCATACAACCCCAGTTTGTTCAATGACTCTTAATCGGATATGTGTGCTAGCTCTGGTTCCAGCCGATATGCTCCTTTGTAGACGAAGTTATCCATTTTTCCTTTCTAAAATGAAATGCTAAGTATTTCAATATATTTATCATGTCATACCTTTTTCAGGGGAAAAAAAAGGCTATTTTTTAACCTTTGTTCAGAGTGGGGACCAACTGCCTTTGAATCCATGCTATGACAGTTTTGCATAGTCTCTGAAATCAGAATTCTATGTAAAATCAAAAGCCTTACTAAATCAAGGTAGAGGATATACAATATGCTTCTCTCCATCCATGAGGCCTGTTATTCTGTTTTAGGATGAACTAGAGGCAGTATAATCTGATTTGACCCTGGGAAATACATACTGGTGTCTACTTGTCTTTCTATGTTCCTTCTAGTCAGTAGTACACAACTGACCACCTACAGATCCCTGCCATCTGAAGAGGGTCTGAAAAATAACTAACGTAAGCCAGCCTTCTCTCAGAGGATTCTATTCTCTTTGTGACCAGTGTTTGTATTCATGGCATTTGTGATATTTCCAGGGTATTTTAATCAGGATTCCTTTTTCAGTCTGTTTCATATGACTGCAATCGTACCCCTTCTCTCCCCACACCCC
>NW_010134463.1:0-8494 GCF_000699245.1 Pterocles gutturalis | reverse complement strand
GCGTGCTTTCAGCTTCTTATCACAGAGTTTGCCAACGTGTCTATCAATAAAGCTGGACAAAAGCACTACAGCATGCCTGAATTAGTAGTGTGCAAGTTTAAAAACGGGGAGGGTTGAGTGGATGAAGTACATGGCTTTGGAACAAATTATCTAACATGTACTAGAGATTTTTTGGAGTTTATACTTTGACCAAACGTGGGTGTATTTTTCTGCACATTTGAAAAGCAAGGCTATTGCAAATTCATATATCCCATTCTAAAACATGTGGGCAAGATAGCTATTCAGTGAAAATGTCAGAATTCTTTTTAGCATTAGCAAATATATTTTTTTCCAGTGTTTTTGAAACAGCTAAAGCTGTTTTTTTATTGAAAGTGGCAAAAAAAAAAAAAAAAGCCTGGGGCACATGCCTGCTGTTGAAATGGATGGAGTTAGTCAAGATTTTATGAAACTTAAAAATGGAAATTCTTGGCTGTTAAACTGCAGGAGTTTTTGGGCATCAATTTATTTTGCTTTGATGTATTTTGTAAATCATTTCTGGTGCTGGAATATTTTGGAAAAGTATACATACCTTTGGTGCTATTTACTGCAAGCTACGAGAGGAACAACTACATAACAATGCAAGGAGGATGAGAAGGTTTATATTAGAAGTAATGTGCCTCCTTCAGTGGTATTCGGTAGCACAGCTCTGTTGTGTTGTCTGGAGTTGTCAGTGCTTTCTGCAAGGCAGAGCAGAGATGCAAGTGCTGTGGGATGATCTAGCACCACTTCAAGAACGTTTTGTGGCTTTCAAGTTCAACTTGCTGTTATAGTAAACCTTAGGCTTCTTGGAGGGACCAGTAAAGTTCTACTTGGCAACGAATATGAATCTTATTTTCAGTATAAGAGTAATGCATCTAAAACCTGTTGCATTTTGTTGCCTGCTGCTGATGTTGATGAGCATGTTTTGATTTATGTAACTAGGTTTTGACCTTAAAGTCTTGACAAAGAAAAGCACTTGCACCATAACTACACACATGGTTGTACAGCAACAAGTATACACTTATTTAGTTCCTACAATTTCAAAATGCTTTTAACTTCAGCTATATTGCTGGTCCATTGTCAATTACTGTCGTCTTTGATCTCTTTTCATCTTAATATTTGTTGAAAAATGTGAAAATGTTCAGAGAGGTTTTGTTTTTCTATTTGGCACCAAAATAATCTTACACTTTTTTTATTCATTTGTTTTTGAAGTTTATAATATTTGTATTTTTCCACCATCTCTTTTGTTGCACCGGTCCATCCACCCAGTATGTACTAATCCTCCTCAAAAATATTTGGGTTTTTCTCTGAGAATACTAGTTTTATGGTTATTCTCCAGTACACTCGGGCATAATCTATAGCAGAATTTTATTCTAAAACAAATCTGTTCTGGCATGAATTCAATTTTTAATTCATTTTTGTTCCACACTTTTCCCTTGGAAATACTGAAAGTCTCAGTCAGGTCGTTGTCCTGAGTACTTTCTGCTGAAGTGCAATTCTCAACTGAAATTTTCCAGACGTCAGTTTTTCAACTGAATATAATTAACCTATGCCCAGGTTTCCTTTGAATGGGAATCACAGGACTGAGAGCTTGGCATTTGTTATAAACCACAACTAAGTCTATCTCTGCAAATGAAAGCTGGGGGCAGGGGGAAGTTTTCCAGGTCTGACTGAAAATATGTAGGACAGTATTGCTTATGACTGAAAATACAATGACCAAAATAAGCTGCTACTTTGTTTGTAAGTTGGTAAATACCTAAGCACTCTTCAGGACAAGACCTGAAGCAGCACCGTATTACTACTTTACTGACTGAGCAGCTCTTTTCTAACTCTGATTTGCTCTGCTAAGTACACAAAATAACATGGCTTGGGAAGATACTTCGCCTTTTGTCTTATCTGAACACCTTTATTGTTGTATCAGTTATAATCGGAATTAGGTCGTAGGACCCTGTTTCTAACTTGCTGACTTCTGATCTGACCAACCAAGACAGAACACAGAACGTGAATAAAGACATTTCACAATTCTCCTTTATTGTAAAAAAGCTGGTTGTCATCAGAACTTTAATCTCCTAGGGTGAAGAGGGGATGGAGCCACGTGGATATGCAAGTGAGAGAGAGTGCCAACATCTTGATTTTTATGCCTTCTTGGGCTGTTAGCTCCAGTTGTTTGCTTTTTTGTTTGTCTACCAAATAAATATTATAACCTGACTCAGAACCCTTGATACCTATTCATTTTATGCTTGGTGCATTTAAGCCCTATCTTGCTCTATTAAAAGGCAATAATGCACTTTCTTCCTTTTCCGTAACCTCATTATGTTGTTGCTAAATCAACTCAATTGTACCAGTGCCTGTCTCCCGAGGCTGCTGTGAGAAGGTATTTTTTGAGGAAATCCAAGAATGAGGCCTGGGGAATAGGCTACTTTGATGAGGACGTACAGCCTTCCAGAGATTTACTATGTTACTGGGTTTGGGGGAGAAAATAGAATATTTTGTTGAATTTCTATTGTTTTCTGCCAGATATGTTTATAACAACTTTGGAAATCTTCCAGACTAGTCAGCAGCCTTCTGAAGCTGTTTAATTCCCTAGTTCAATTAAGCACAAAAATATTTTGCTTTATTTGCATGCAAGTATTATTGATTATTCAGGTGCCAATTTTATTCTGCTAAAATTAAAGTTTAAATTAGGTCAGACCATGGAGATACACTTTATAACAGGTATTGGATAAAGCTTTAGAGTGAAATCACTATTTAAATCTATTTACGTAACTGTGCTTTTAATGGCAAGTAGACCCCCTTGGCAAAAAAATGCGCTCTGCTTGTCTGAACAGTTCCTTAGTTTAAAACTTTTTCCCACCTTTGTCAGGAAAGATCAGATGTATTGGCTATGATCTGCAAATCAGACACTTAAAAATGCTTAAAGTACATCTCAGTAACGTAGGTAATGTCAGGAAAGTATGTAACCTTGTTTGTAATAGTGATCATGGGACAGTCTGAAAGGTTTGTACAAAATGAACAATATTCTGTGTTAAATTTGTAACGAGTCCTGCCTTACTGATGCCATACTAAAACCAACATTTTGTATTTGACTTGAACAAAATTTTTGTAGACAAAAAAAAAACAAAACATTTTTCCTTTCCATTTTGATGCTTCTCAAAATCTGTAAACTAAAATCTGTTTCAGTAAAAGTAATTTCCTTGTGGAGAATATGAGAAAATGAAGTCTTAAAGCAGTTCTCAATCAGATATCAAGAAAGAATAGGTTTGGAGCCTGTATTAGATAATCAAGAAAACAGGGTGAAGTAGTGAGGTGAGTTGAGGATGTGAAAAAAACAGAAGGAGAGGTATGTTCAGCTTGCAAGCAGTTCTTTAATTCTGGCAGTTAAATTTCCTGCTGCTTCTGTAAGGAAATAGGTATTTACTTCACTGGCCTGAGCACAAGAGGTATACAATGGAAGAAGCATAATTTCTCATTCCCCATGAAAGCGCCACGGTAGGTCTGTGTTTGGGGTTATGTTTGTTTGTTGTTTACTCTGTATTTGGCATAGTTAAGAGGAAAATAAGGCCACGAGTGTTTGAAGAGTTTGCAATCAAAGTTGCAGAAACAGAGAATCCTGTTTGCAAATGTAACTTAAAAGGGAGGAATGTCTTCAACGTTCTTTAAATCCTTTGTTTTTGTTGCACTATTGGTTTGCTTCCTTTGGCACAAAGGGGAAATCCTAGGTGAAAATGATGTCACTAGGGAGTAAAGAGAGTTCCATGTTAATAGGGGTATCAAATGCCAACCCAAACAGAAATATAAAAGTTAAAAATAGTAGAAGGAGTTATTCATGAGTTTTGTTTTCCAGTGGACTCCTCTAGGGATCATTTTTAACCCTAGCTCGTATTTTTAGTAGTGACTGGAAGTGTATGTAAAATCATCACTGCACTAGCCTGCAGAGGTCATGAGGACTGAATCTTTCACTAAGTTGAGTGCTGGCCAACAATAAGCATTTCACTACAGAAGTTGGAGACTTATCCTGGGAAATAGTGCCTCAGAAAGGAGTTTTTATTTTTTGCAAGGGGCAGCTATTTATGAAAGAAAATTGCTGTCCATGGAAGGCCTTTAGCCAAAAGAGCTAATATGACTTTTAAGCCTTTGAGTTTGCTGCTGTTACTGTGCTATTGGAGTTGAGTGCTGCTCTATTGTCAAGTCAAGAAAAAAACCTGAAATATTAATAGAGTTCCATTAAGCCTTCCTTATAGTGCTATACTGAAGTATTTAGTTTTAAATAGCTCATCAGAAAAATAATTATTTTTAAAAAAAGGTAATCTGGTATAAAAATCTATGGCTGTTATAATAAGTAAAGTAATAACTTTCTATTTCTTAATTGCATTAATAAAGTACTATAAAATATAAAAGTAGAAATTGAAGCTTGAAAAAAATGTTTATACTATTTACAAGATCTATGGGGAAAAATTCACCATCTCTGAAAACTGTTGTACCAGGGTTCTGTTTTTTTAAAATAATCACTATTTGAGCTAACTGTATATTTTTTAAGTCTTATTGTGTGTGTTTTCTTGGAGAACTTAAAGATAATCCCACCGATTCCTTTCCCTTTCATTCACTATGCTTCTGGACTGAAGGTTATTTCTCACATGTCTAACTTGAGAGAAGAAAAATCTAGCACAAGCAAAGACATTTACAATTTACTTAATTATTTATGTTCCTCTTCTCACAATCCTTACAACTGCAAAAGGTTGAAGTGAAATCATGGTATTTAATGGAAGCAGTCTTCAAAGGCATGATTGATTATATCATTAAACCTCATATTATTTCATAAACACCTTCATAAATCGATGTTATTCGTGTAGTGGGATGAAATTCATCGCAATGACTTACTATCATTCAGGATGTATTTACGGGCTAACTTAGGAGTTATACTCACCCAAGTGGCTACATTTGAAACATTTAATAGGAATAATGTTGGACTCAATGATCTACGGTTAGCCTTGATGATCTTAAAGGTCTTTTCTATCTTAAATGATTCTATGATTATATGTTGACCTGTTCACTTCACAATGGAAAAGGCAGTTAAGGAGACCTGAAAAAATACCTTAGAAAATTGGGATTCATAAGCTTTCATGATATACTGATAATATTGAAAAGAAAGAAGGTTCATCCTTGAAGGCTTTTCTCCCGTGTTTAGTGGGTGTCTGGTTTTTTTTGATTCTCAGGAAAAGTATTGGTTAACTTTCTCCAGTTTTGATGAAGCTTTTTAAGTGTGTTTGTTAATATAATAATACTTGATGCTGCAGTGTTGTTTGGTTTTTTTTTCTGTGAGAATACAAAACGAAGCCAGAGGTTATCCAGTTCAATTCGGTCTTTTATATAAAAATGTAAAGTATGAGTACATTCTTGACTTACTCAAATGCAGGTCTAATATGTGAAACTGAATACCCTTTGTGTTTGTTGAGGTATTGCAAATAGATAAGAAAACTTCTGCAGTTACTGAAATTATTTATTATTTCTTCATTATTAAGTACCTTTTGGTCATGGTTTCTCAGAATTTAATAGAGTAATTATTCTACATTAAATTTTGTTTTGAAGCTTGCAGATGCCAATCAGTAAGCTTATTCCTTAGCAGTAACTACCTGTTACAGCCATTGAGCACTGAAAACTAAATGCTCTGCAAAACTGAGCTCTTTTATACTTGAAACTGCAGAAATATGTTTTCACAATAAAATTAAATGTCATGAAAACTGTTGCACGCCTTTCTTGCTAAGTTTGACACTGGATTAAATTGGCAGTATTTACTGACCTGTTCTTCTTGAAATTAGCACTGGTCCAAGCCTTGCTAAGGGTGCTTCCAGCATTGGATTAACAATGCATATGGACTAGCTGTCAAACTTTCCTCATCTAAAAATAGGAGCAAGTGAAGTGCAATTTTTTTTCTCGTAATAGTAAAGAAATGATCTACTATATCTGCATTTTGCAGAATGAGATACAGGAAATTTTTTCCTTTGTTTCTAATGGCCAAAACCTGCCAGCAACTGAGAGCTGGCTTCATATAGAGTCTTTCTAGATTGACATAATGTTGACCATGCATTAAATTGTGCATGCTGATTTAGCCATCAGAAAAGCTCGTTGTACTCTAGCTCCATCTTTCCTGCCTGCTCTGCCAGGAAGCTATGAGAAGATGTAGTACAGCTGGCTATTCTGGCTTTGAGCCATGTGGGAATTTGCCTACATAACAGGAATCCCCATCTTCCCCTCAGAAAGAACACTATTCAAGGCAGAAGTGCTAAAATAAAAGGCAGGATCTGATTAAACCATAAACTTTAACCACCTTTTTCTTCAATGTGAGAAATTTCTATACTCATGCTATACGTATTTCCATAGTCATGCTAAGTGCCAGAGGAATGTTTTGAAGGAAAGACTCAGTAAATGCTGTACAAATAGAAAAACAAGTATATTCTTTTTGCTAAATGTATGCATGTCTTTTTATTGCAGATCCAAGTATCCCTGAACAAGCAAGGTCAGTGTAGCAGAGTTCTAGTTGGAAAGCTACAGATTCTGGAAAACACCACTATGGAGAAAAGAGGAAGGAATAAAAATAGTTTCAGTAAACCAATGTAGTGACCCAGTTGATGATGTCAGCCATAAGCTGTTTGTGTGCCAGAGCTGGGTAAGCATTGGCATGCAACAGCAAATGCCACCAAAACTAGCATATCACAGAACTGGACTCTAACACAGTAGCAGAGAATGAACTAACTTGTTAAATTTGAATCATGAAGGTAGACCATATGACTAGCCTAACAGCAAATGTACTCTGAGGTTACTTTGCTGTGACTCACACTCTCCAAGTAGAAACATCATTGTATTAAGGAAGCTGTTTGAAATGGCACAGAGGAAAATACAGTGACAGAGAGCAAAAGGGAGTAATTTTCTTTTAAATTGAGGCAGTGCCTTGTAAAAGAAATAGACTTTTTTTTAAAATATATATCACTTAAATTGTTAAAATTGAATGACAGAGTGTTATTTGCATTACCATGAATTTCTTTGGTAATCATCAAATGGCTTGGGTTGGAAGGGACCTTGAAGATCATCAAGGTCCAACCCCTCTTCCAGGGGCAGGGACACCTCCCACTAGCCCAGGTTGTTCAAAGCCTCATCCAGCCTGGCCTTGAACCCCTCCAGGGATGGGACATCCACAACTGAGCAACCTGTTCCCCTGTCTTACCATCCTTTCTTCCTACTATCTAATCTAAATCTCCCCTCTTTCAGCTTAAAACCATTACCACTCATCCTATCACTACACCCCCTGATCAAGAGTCCCTCCCCATCTCTCCTGAAGCCCCCTTTCAGCACTGGAAGCTGCTGTAAGGTCTCCCCAGAGCCTTCTCTCTCCAGGCTGAACAACCCCAGCTCTCTTAGCCTGTCCTCATATGGGAGGTGATCCAGCCCTCTGACTACCTTCATAGACCTCCTCTGGACTTGCTCCAACAGGTCCATGTCTTTCTTTTGCTGAGGATTCCAGAGCTTAATGCAGTACTTCAGGGGATGTCTCACAAGAGCAGAGTAGAGGGGGAGAATCCCCTTCCTCGACCTGCTGGTTGCACTGCTTTTGATGCAGCCCTGGACATGGTTGGCTTTCTGGGCCGCAAGTGCACATTGATGGCTCACGTTGAGCTTCTCACCAACCAACACCCCCAAGTCCTTCTCAGGGCTGCTCTCAATCCATTCTCTACCCAGCTTATATTTGTGCTGGGGATTGCCCCAACCCACGTGCAGGACCTTGAACTTGGCTTTGTTGAACTTCATGAGATTCGCATGTGCCCACCTCTCAAACCTGTCAAGGTCCCTCTGGATGGCATCCCTTCCCTCTAGCACGCCAATTGCACTAAGCAACTTGGTGTCATCGTCAAACTTGCTGAGGGTGCACTCGATCCCACTGTCCATGACACCAACAAAGATGTTAACACCAGTCCCAGTACAGACCTCTGCGGAACACCACTTGTCACCGGTCTCCACTAGGACATCAAGCCATTGACCACAGCTCTTTGAGTGTGACCATCCAGCCAATTCCTTATCCACCGAGTGATCCACTGTCAAATCCATGTCTCCCTTGTGCAGGACAGTGTCAGATGCTTGCTACACACAGTGACTCCAAAACAGATGCAAGAAACATTCTTTTTTTG
The DNA here is from genome assembly GCF_000699245.1 of Pterocles gutturalis. Lineage (NCBI taxonomy): Eukaryota > Metazoa > Chordata > Aves > Pterocliformes > Pteroclidae > Pterocles > Pterocles gutturalis. Next base: position 299 of record NW_010134463.1, on the reverse strand, counting down.
GCAACAGTAATAATTGTGGTATGGTCCATAATTACTGACAGCGTATCACTGCTTAAGAAGTTGATCGTTAAAGCCATCCAGAAAAAAATTATTAAATACATCTTTATATGATTCTATATTACCCCTTGCTATGTCTAACTGCTGTAGACTTTGGTCTAACAAACTCATCCATTTAGGAAGAGCTACAAAGAATGCTTTTCGGAAACCTTGCAAGGAGCATAGCAGGCATACTCCGGAGCATTGCTCTGTTCTGAACACAGCACTGTTGGTACTATATCCCAGTGCCACTGCATGCTCCA
>NW_010134462.1:0-17235 GCF_000699245.1 Pterocles gutturalis | reverse complement strand
TGGCCTGTCTCTTCTGGCCAATGTACCTTAGATGAAATAGCATCCTCTAGATTAAATATATTTACCTCCTTAAAAATTACTTCTTAGGGAGATAAAATTCACTCAAAGTTGGTAAGTGGAAAATATATTCCATTGAACTTTTTCAATCCATCTGTTGATATTTAATTTCCTCATACAACACTGTTTACACACAGCTTTATTGCTTTTTACAATCTTTTTCAGGCTGATCAGTACTGAGTTTTGTTATACTGAAAACATCCTATCATGTTGACAACTTATTACTTTTTTGTTTAGTCTGGTATCCTTTCTGAAAATAAGCAATTAGAACCACACACTATATTAAAAGCATCGCTGAACCACGGTTTTGTATGGTAACATTATGTTATCAGTTTTGTCCTTTATTCCTTTCCTAACACAGTTTAGTTTTTAATGCTAGCAAGTATGGGGATGATGTTTTCACTGAACTACCGTAGCTGAGGATGGCTCCTGAGAGACAAGTCAGCTTGGCATTCACCATTACACATGCAAAATTACAACATTTTTCCCCACACACGCACACTTAACCTACACTGAATTTTTGCCATTTTATTGTCTAATCTTGCAGGCTGTCTGCAGTCCTTCAGATTTTGCTCCTTATTTTTTCATATCTAATTTATTCAGAATATCAGATATGTGAAAAATTGCAGCTGCAATACAGAAACTTACTTGCTCCAACAATTCACATGCTAAAGAACTTTGAGTCAGTAACTTGGAAGTCTCTCCCAGTTTCAGAGCTTTATGCATTTGGATAGAAGTTCTGAAGTTAGAAAAACACTACGCCTGAATTTGAATACAGGCAGGATGAACTTTTAAAGCTCACACCATTTCACACATACCACACCAATTTCAGCATTCCTTTAGGAAAAGGGTGAGCTGTCAGGTTCTGTGCAAAGTAAAGAAATTTCTTCCAGCTACAAGACATTAAGACTCAAGGGCACAGATGACGTAGATTCAGTTCTTCCAGCTGCATACCCATAGTAAGATAGTGTAATGACGTTCTCAGTCTTTTTTTCACCTCCCATAGATACATAGGCAAATATGAAAAGTACCGAACCACACAACTGAAACTGGTCATGCATATATGAAGGAAGGTAAAGAACAGAAGTCATATGATCTGCACAGAAACCAGAAGTCGCAAAAGCCCTACACCAAAGGACTAAACAAAACTCAAGACATTTGTCACAAGGTAAACATTTACAAGGGCTACCAAGACATTAGATACGGGAGAAAACATTTGCAAGTGCAATGGATTCAAGTCAAAACTTTAATACAGTTACACCAAATACTTACAGTAACAGTGAAAGCCTCCACGGCACCAGCAGCACTTGACAAAGGTGATGGACGATGAGGAACTAGCTCCCAGGCCTCATGACCTAAACCTTACTACAAACAGTCCTCAGGCAAGCGATACAATACAAGATTCATTATTTGCAGCTACTGTAGGAATAAGCACATCACAGGTTAGTCAACAGGACTGAAGGACAAATGTTTTGAACCCTCGCATACCTTCCATGTGTAGAGATTTGTGTCAGAGAAGGGAGCAGAGGAAGTGAACGTTTAAGACTGCTATGAAAACAGAGCCCACTTAGCTCCCCAAGAGAGAAAAAAAACAAAGCCCATCTACTTTTTCACTTGGGAATCAGAGGATACATTCTTCCTCATTTTTACTTGTCTGACAAAGTAATTGAGAAAGAAACCATTTTATTTCTATATCCATTTATTGTTCCAGTCTGTAAAAATATAAGACTAATATACAACTACAGGTAACTTGATTTTGTAAAATCAATCTTCATTCAGTGAGATACAATGTACATCATACATTGAAGTTGTAAGAAAAATACTGATATTTGACATTTTAAACAAGTTCATTCATGTAAAAATCACATTGCAAGTAAAATTTAATTAGAAAATACATAATATTCACAAAAATACACATGTTAAAGACAGCTTGTGAGAACATTGTCCTAAATTTAATTCAGCTGTGGAAAAAACATATGATTCACAGTTAGGCTTGACTTATCCAGTACCGTAGCAGAACTTCAAAGTAAATGCATCTTAATTCTATTAAGAATTTGTTCTTTTTCCTATTAAGGTGCACTTAAATCTCCCAGTTGCAAGTCACGAATGACTTGTCCTCCCCACTGTGCATGTACACAACATATAACACTAGTCAAAGGAATTTTAGTTTTCCATTCCATTTTGAAATAATTTGGATATTTATAAATTAATTTATAAAATCTGAATTGAAAATGCAATTTACACATACAGGATAGTTAATACACAAAGATTACATTAATAGCAGCGTAATATTGTCAATCATGCATAGCATCCTCACTATCGCTTTTGGATTTTTTTCTTTTTTTAGCTAAAGATAAAATCTATATAAAACAGTCAAGCCTTTAAGTATTTTCTTCCAAGGAGAAAATTGCAAAGATGTTAAAAATTTAGGAGGTAGTGAATGAAAGGCTAACAATACATTTTAAAAAACCTTACACTGAACCCCAATACCATTTATATATAAAATAACATTGAGACACTCAATCAACCGTTGATCATCCTGAAGTAACAATTTAAAAATATTTCATAACAGTGTATGCATTAGTAAGATATGGAAGAACTTTAGAAACTTTATGGTAACTGCAGCATTAAGCAATTACATGCTGTGCAGTCTGTCATTGTAACTGTAATGCACACTTTTAAAAAACCATTTTTAGGTTTATTCTTTAATGTTTTTAACAAGCCCCAAACGCTTAGTTTTGCTACGTTACCAAATTTCTGTAAAACAAAACATGACGTGTCAAAAACAAATTCTCACCTTTAGATTAATCCATTTGCAGGAAAGGTCCTACAAGATGTGTTCTCATGCAATTTAGAGTAAGACCCAAATTAAATTTCTACAAGTCCTTAATACTGGCATGTATTTTCTAAACATTCATGCACCTGTTATAAGTACAGATTAGGTAACACAGAGTTTGGCAGCACACTAACCTTGGTGTTTGTACCTAAGCAATACCTTCCCTTGCAACACTAACATTCTCAGACTTGACCCTCCTGTGTAAGCAAGATACCAATGTACCACATTAGACCCACCACTGAATGAAAACAGGACACCTGTATGAAGTGCACTACCAGTTCATTTCTGTATCTGTGGACCTCATTTCTCTTCTCAATCAAGTGCCTTCATTCCTTTGATTATTCACAATACATTCAAGTAAATAAAAGGCACAGAAGTGCAAACGAGCATAATAAATGAAAGTCACCCTCCACTGATGATTTCATACAGGAAGGAAAGTCTTTTGATAAAGAAAAAAAAAAGACATTTTAAAGTAAACAATCTTCCTTAGATAAAGGAAGTGTAGAGCAGCACTGACAGAAAACATATCTATTTAAAATCTACATGTTGCAGAATGAACATTTTTCCTCATTTCACACTGAGTGGATATAGTGACTTCAATTTTTACTTATTTTGCTAACAATTATTAAACTCTTCAAAATTCTTGTTCACATTGGAAAGGATTCAGGGGCCTCTCCATAAAGATACTGAAGAAACCATAAATCTGACAAAGCAGAACTCTAACCTGTATTCGCAAAGTGCCCTTGTCTGTTATGCCAGCTCTCCATAAATCAAGAAGGGCATGAATACAGCCTTTCTTGACATCCACAAGACTTGAACTCCAAGGGTACCTAAGGCTCCAATGTGCTACTGCTCATGAGATATAAATTTAAAATCTGCATTTACTAAAATTAGCAGTAATTTCTGAAACCATTTTGTTCACATCATTAAAAATTTTTAAATACAGTTTTAGCCTCTGATATCCTATAAAGACTTTTACAGATGCCTTAACATTAAATTACAGTTAGTCTCTTGTTAGTAAAGTTACCAGAGGTAGACATTTCCTCAAGATAGACGGAGGGGAAAAAAAGAAAGGCGTTAGTCTACTTTCCCATTCATCATATCTCCCCACAGGGTAGAACACGCCTCCAAGAATCCAGACTACTGGCTCTGGTAAGCACAGTACCACAGTACAGAACTGGTAGCATCCTACTTCTTTCTCAGAGGTTGACACAGACTGCTGGACCTCTGACGAGAAGCTGCATGCATCCTTCTCCCCAACCCTATTAGACTCCATCTAATTTTCCTGACACGACTTATAATTCCAGAGAAGGGTCAGGTTGGGAACTGAGTGCTAAAGCAGTAAAGCAGGAGATAAAAAAGGAAAGGGGAAAAAAATGCTAGAAGCCTCTCCCTGCAACTCTCCTAGTAAGTCTGCAGCTGATTACATGCGTACTTACGCGCTTGCAGTATCAGGACTTGTCATCAGTATTTTGTTTTACCTAGAGGAACTTTGTAATATTCCAAATACCCAGCCAGTGGTACACAGAAAGATCAGCATTTACAGTTTAGCTCATTATAATCAATGATGTAATATCACATGGCTCAAGCAAGTTCTAGTAAAGCCTCATTCTGATTTAAAACTTCTTTTTAATCCAAGGATTTAATTTAAGCTGTTCTAACTTGTTTAGGTTTGAAGAAAGTCACTTTTTACATAATTCAGACTCACTATAACAAACCTGTTCCAGTAGAAATCTTCACAGCTTCTACTAGAATTGAGATTTTAACATAAATTGTTATTTCAATAGCATTAAGTTTATAATTTATTTCTTTGAAATTTACTGGAATTAGCAACTAAATCAAATTATATCCTTAAATATAGCAAATGAAAATGAGAACAGGTCTTTGATACATAAGTGTTAAGACTTTCACATTTGAATTTCAAATCAGTCATTAAAAGTAAGCTTACTTGGCCATTAAAAACAGGAAAGGTGCATGACTAATGAGCCTGTGGTTACACATTCACTTACAAAGGAAAAGTCAACTTCAGAAGCCCCCGCCTTCAAATCCTGACTGTTGTCAAGTTGCTGACCACTATCACATATCCCTGTTGGTCACCTAGACTGACCAAGAACAACTCTTCCCACCCCGTCTCCTGCTTATTTTTCAGTTTCCTCATACAGAGCCACACAAGCAGCTCAATCAGCTAAACAGTCCGGAACAGGAATGAAGTGGCTAAAGCAGCTCCATCATACGTAAGCAGCACTTGAGAGGAACATGAAACCATAGTACATTAGATAATCAACCTCACACAGTAATGGAAGTTTTCTTCTATAGAACCTGTAGTATTCTGCATTAAAAAAAATAAAGTACCTTTAAAAGAAAGCTCACAGCCATCCTAGCTATCCTTCATTTTCAATGTAAATGTTAATCTTTCAACTTCAGTCATTTATGAATTATCTTCTGTCGTTGTGAAGTATTTACACTGAAGTGCAGAATTAACTGAAGTTAGTCAACTCACATGATTTTGAACTTCTTGTATTTACTTTTTCCCCTCCTTTTAATCTAACTGCAGTGCTCTGTAAATGGGGAGGTATAATATGTATTACACATTAAGCCAAATTACAACATGTATGGCATCTTTACTTAATACAAAGTAACCAATGTAATTTCACAGTGTTATTATAGTTCCATCTTCTTCTAATGCCTTACGATCTGGATCTTGTGCTTCATATTCCATGCTAACGCTGCTTGCTGAATGATTCAAGTTCATCCCACTGGAAGGAAGGAATCCATTTTGCGTTGACTCATGGAGTTCAATCTGTGTCAATGATTCTAGGCTTTCACTGGCGGATGCGGCTTTTGGAATCTGCTGTGGCTCACCGCTATCTTCAATAATAATGTCCTCTTCATCACTCTCCTCTTCTCCTTGCAAGAAATTTGCTAAAACATTTGGCGTGCTACTTGGAAGGCTAGATTCAGTAGACTGACCAGAGCTGCCAGAAGTCCGACTGTTCCTCACAACATTATTTCTCTGGTTTGCTGGTCTTACCGTAATGATCAGGTTACGGCTGTTTGCAATCATCATGTCTGTAACCTGATCAAGGCTTTTTCCTGAAACCTCTATTCCATTCACCTCCAGTACTTCATCGTTGACAGCCAGTAAGCCTGTGCTTTGAGCCAGACCTCCAGGGACAAGCCTAGATATGAAAATCCCTGGAACTTTCTCTAATCCATGTGGCGTTACTCTGACACTTGATCCATCTCGTATATAGAATCCAAGGGGTTTGTCAGTTCCGTATTTGTAAAGTCGTACCCTGCGATGGGTTTCTGGAAGAATATCTACATCTATAATAGAAGACACTGGTCTGAAGTCTTGTGGCATGCTAATGACAATGTGAGGTTTCTTCTTGTGATTATCCGGACGTAACACATTTGATAAGACATTTTTCTTCCTTGTCATAGTATCCGTACCAAAGGCACTGTAGTCTGCATCTTCTGTAAGACATAGCACATTGATGATTAGATCACTTTATACATGGGCCATATTGCATTGCTATCATGTTTTAGGTTACCAGAATGAAATGTCTCATCTAGAAGGCTTCTGGCTTGCTACAGAAGAAACATTTCTCTCCACACATGAAACAAGAGCATTAATGCCACAAGATTCAAAGTTTTTAATACTTTTGGTTTCCTACTACTAAAGGAGAGACAGTACACAAAAAGTTAAAGCAAGTTAGCAGCAGTAGAGACACAAAGAACTATATTCTGACTGCTTGAGAGAAAGGTTAGAATGGAAAGAATGAGTACATTCCTAGAAACATTTTAATTTTATTCAGAGTAATTCTACTTAGTTTTCTCTCCTCAGGTTTCAGATCATTGGAAAAGAAAGAATGAAAGAGGGAAAGCAGCCAGTGTGCCTACTATTGCCTAGTTCCTGGAAGCTAGCCAAGTGACCTGGATTCAGACTCCAGAAAGCTCATTCCATTCTGCCTCTCCTCCCTGCCCCCATGCAATGTAGGTAAAATGGCTGTGGAGCAGAAACAAAAATCTTGCACACAAATACTTCAAGCAAAACTACTCATACAAGCAATGCTTTAACTGCCACAATTTGATACAGAATATGCAAATGGCTTACAATTTCTAAAAAAGAAAACATATGCAAGTCATACAAATACTTCTAATGGAAAAGAAAATATGTTCTGCAGAAGCAATTCTGATGTCTGAAATGCCTATTATCAAAGGAAGCTTCCATTTTTCTTTTTAATATGCTATAGCTCTCCTAAAACAATGAACCAAAACACATCCAGATCCGAGTTTCCTTGGATTTACACTGGTATTTTTGCAATGTTGCACAGATCTTTTTTTCCTGCATTGGATTAAAAAAAAATCAAGCAGAACTGTTTTGCACTAATGCTGGGACCCAGAGAAGTTGGGATTTCTTTGTATTATCACATTAAGATGCCATTGGTACAGCCAAGAAAGTAAAAGAATTGCTATACATTTCAAACAGTGAATTGAAATAACTATGGAAATGCTATCCTAGTGTGAAATTTCAGGAGAGTTGTCAATTGCTGATGAAAAAAAGTACACTGTGAGAGTTGGTAAGTCAGAAGATTTTTTTTTTCTAGGCTAAGACGAGATACATGGATATCCTTTGGTGGGGGGGGGGCGTTTGTTGGATTTTTTTTTTTTTAGCACACAGTGAGAACAATAACTAAAAAACAATCCAACCTCCCAAACCAATGCATATAGTGTGTGGCCTATATCTGAAGTGTAACACCTCCAAAATGCAAACTTACCATTTTCTCTTTAACACACATTTTGGAATATCTAACTAACTGAAGATCAGCCATTAAAAATCCTGTACTCAACTGCTGAAAACTAACATGCTGAATTTTCCGACAACATGAAACAATTATTTTCACGATTGCTTAAAATTTATGATCAAAGATAAAAGTGTGAGAAGTTTTGCCCTTATCTCAACCACAACCCATCCAACCAGTTTTAAGTTAGATATCTGGTCGTTACATTAGAAGGATTTTTGCAATTCAATGAGTTGCAATAGCTTTTCTTTGTTATTTGGAACTAGAGGCACTCACAAAACAACTTGGAAAGGGCAATTGTGCAATAAGATACTAGACAGAAGGGCCTTGCTTTAAGTATCTTTTACTGTTGAATACAAAAGTAACACAATGACAGCAAGAAAGTGATAGTATAGGCGGAAGATTTTAGACAAACAATAGACAATGGTGACTTTAATAACAGAATTAAGAACGTTAATGAGTGCAAAGTTTATTTTTTAGGTCATGGATTTTCCCCTCCTCCACAGGGCAGCTTGTACACATCTTAGTGATCTCAACAACTTTTTTGTGCAGTGCATGTCTAAGTAGTGTAGATCTCTGATACTTTAGAATTCTGGTTTTATGGCTGCACGATCAACAGTAAATTCAACAAGACTAGAGAAAAGTATTCCAAGGGCCAGAGAGACATTGCACGGACAAGAAGTGTCATTCTGCCTCATTTCAAAAGCTTCACTTCTTTCTGGTTTGTAGTGGTGACACATATTTCTAGGCATTTAACACTGCATTGCTCCAGAAGAGCTCTGTTCTTTGGGGAGTTCTCCAGAGAGCCAATGAGTAAACTGGGAGCATTTTGACTGCTTAGTTCCATATTGTTTAGACCTTAAGTCACATTATGCTTTTTTTTTTTTTAAAGTAAGCTTATCTGAAGTACATGAGAAAATTGCACATGCCCAATTAACTTTTTTGCATTGTAACTAGTCATAGTAGTCTAAAAATTCAAAACTAGCACAAACCTTAAGATATAGTATAGTTAAAGTTACATAATTTGTGGGAGAAAAAATAGAGAGAGGTTGATGAAAACTCATCTCACCAAATCTCAGCCAAGCAGCATGACTGTTTAACCTCTCTTCCACTGCTAAACAATTTTTAAAGCAATATTCAAGTACAAAGGCATCTTTGTTCTGGCACCTAGCTAATCAGTTTAAAGCTGCAGCAGAAAATATTTCGGCAAAAAGACAGAGAACAAGGTGTTAACTACAGATAGCGTTAAGGAGAATGTCCACATAGAGCAAGTGTGATTTTCCCCCAGCAGTTTCCAGCTCAACGTGGCACCAATCTGTATATATGTACTACATGAAATGTAAAACAAAAGCCCACAAACACCAAATCTTCTTTCAATTCAACATTCTTCAAGACAGATTAAGACAGATGTTTTCCTGATCTATTTGCAAAGCAATGTAAAGTTACCCCTTAATAATTAAATTTTCAAACCCCCCCAAAATCATTGGTACATTGGAATATAGATGCAATTTAGCATTTTTTAAATAAGCCCCAACAAATTTTGTCTCTTATTTAGTCACAAGTTATAACAAAACACGGTTTTAGGAAACTAACCTATGTTTTTAGGAAGCAGACCCAGAATAGCTAGGATATTCCAAAGACAGCTGTTTAAAAAGCCAACTCCTCTTACTTTTCACCAGAATAAAGTTTCTCAGTGAAAAAGTCTGTCTCAAGAGGCACAAATGACTTAACCAAAACCCCCACTTTTTACTATATACACCCATGTGCATGCAGAACTTGCAGGAAGTTGTATATTGTAATTTAATATCCTGCAAAGGAGTTTTAAGGTCATTATAATGAAATATATTTTTGCTAAGTTATTTTCTTTATTATTCTTGCATTTACAATGCAAAGTCTCCCACACTGAACTGCCCTTCAGGGCCTGTGTGGACTATGTCCCCGCACCATTTTATCTTCTGTAAGATTTTTCTCACAGCCAGAGTGACTCCCATACATCTGGACTTAATCATGATACATCAGTTTAACCTTTAAATTCCAGATGTCAACAGTACCTGTTAATCTGTTAAACTGCAGAATGAAATTCCAATAAGCAACTGTTCTCTGCAAACTGATAGCTGTTCTTGACTTGTGCAATATCAAGCTCCAGTTTAGATTTAGCACTGGAGTCCTTTAAAATGTTTTAAAGTTAACTTAGTTAAATACAATTACAAGAGTCTACATGGAATGATGTGATTTGATTTCATGTCATTACAGGATCTGTAGGTTTCTTACCACATTAATAAATACACAAATGTTTAAGATCTTTCATAAATTAGGAGTCAGAAATCAATCAGAATGGAAAAGAATGCTTACTCTGGCATAACAGAATTTCTGAAATTTCAGTCATGTTATTACAATTGTCATCTATTAATAACATTGCAAAAACATCTTGTTGCTCCCATTTCAACCCTTTAAGGTCTTCCTTGGATGCAATATACTAAGAAGTTAATACTATTTACCCTAGATTTTATTGTAGTCTGGTCATACCTTATGTTAGCTTTCCACAAATTGCATATAGCTTCTAAATAGGTAAGACAGTATGATGAAATTTCCTATCTTTTAAGACAGCAGAAACTTTCTCTCTTCCCCACAGTAACTTTTGCCAAGGATCTTAGATTCCCAAGTATTATTGCTGGAAATACAAAAAAAAGGGCAAAGTTCCCTTACAAAACCCACAGAAATTTTTCAGATTATCTAAGAGAACGTGTGAAGCCAGAAGCAGCCTTGCAGGTGGAAAAGCAACTTGCATCATTTATTAGTTATTAGTTCCAAAAGAGCACAATCAAAGCCGCCCCATCAATAGCAGGTATTTGTTCAGACATTCGGTTTTCAATGTCAGAGGTATGGCCAATAAAGATCTGTGCAATCAGATGAATTAATAACACCTAAACAGACTACACTGCACAAATTACAACACATGTAACTCCTGCACTTCAGCTTTAGTTACAGGCAAACTATCACAAATAAAATACAGAATTCAAGTTATTTCCTTATTTTCCATCAAACAAACCTCTGTTCTACATGGTAAAGATGCTAACGGAATCAAAGGCTCAATTTAACTAACAGAAGTGGTCAAAACTAATTCAGAACAAAGTACCGTGCTTGAAGTGCTGGACTCAGATGCCAGTATGGGTTTTTTGTTCCCTAACACTATAGCCAGAAGACTAGTCTCAAAGGGAAGGTGAGGACAACTGATACTTTCTACATGGTTTTTCCCCTCTAATCAATTCTTGGCAAGATAAACTCAAGTGGGTTAATCTTATTTCTAGTTCTGTGCATTGTATCAATTTTATTATCAATTCCTCACAGAGTAATAAGAAAGAATCCATCATGCTTTAAATAAAGGTACAAGGAAGGTATAAAATGTTACAAATGTAACACTAGTAACAGTCATCATTAAACATGTAACACTAGTAGCAATCTAAAACCATATGGTGTTAAAATATAAACTCAATAATCCCAGTCTGACAAAGTGGCTTATCTGTTCTCATCATATGGCTACTGTAGGAGATTAAGTGGAACGATAGACCTTTTCTCCCTCTAGGTTCTATTAAAGCAAATAGTTCATTCCTTTGGCAATTCAGGACTGAAAACATAGGCCTTACCAGGCTATACTATCCTCAACACAAAACAAACACATTTTGCCAGCAATGCAGCAGCTGGCAAGCAGCCCCACTGGTTTTGAATACTGTTTTTGTGTCAGGCTGTTGTGGAGCTTATTCATTTTTTGGAGCAGGAAAGCTGATAAAAGCTTCCAATGCCCAAGTATTTTCTAAGGAAAATAATCCTGTCTTAGCAACAACCAGAAAGAGTGCACATCTGTATCAAATAGCTAAGCAAGAAGCAGCCTGCTATTCCAACATCAGTTGGCTGCCTTATTGTGATAGGAATTGCACATGCATGTGTTCATATATTTATATACATAGAATGCACACACACATCTGCATGCAAGTAAGCAGAAAAACAGTGCAGAAATCAGGTTTTCTTGACTTCTCTAGACTAAAACCATTTCAAGTCACATCACTAGATTACTCCCCTCCCCTTCAGTTCCATATACTGAATATGTTCTCGCGGACAAGAACAAATACAACTTCAAATTGATATTTTTCCGTTCACAAACAAAAGCAGACACCAGAAAAAGACAACCAGAATTTTGTGCCTAGAAGACATATTATTTTTAAAGGCAAACCAACAAACTGAGCAGTACTCACATTTGAGTCTTGCTAGATGAAATAAGCTTGTCATTTTGAAGGCTTCAAAATGTTTTATTAGGGAAGTGTGATAGGAGTAGCATATTACAAAGTTAGTCTTTAATTTATACTGACATTTAATACTTCATGTAATAAGACATTCAAGATTCCTTTCCATCCTGTAACAGCCTCTCTTTCTGATCTGATCAAGATCGGAATTTTAAGTGAAAGGCATCCCACATACAGAGCAGAAAACCCTAGAGGTTTAAAGTTTATTGTCATTTGCTTATATAAAAACCAGAAAGAAGCATTTGCTAGAGATTTAACTTAACTTTAACTGAATACAAGCAAAAAGCACAAAGTATAAATAGGTTGCCTGAGGAAAGCTCTTGCAAGAGAGATGACTTGTGAATACCTCTCATGATCCATAATGACTATGGAATTCAACATGATGAAATAGGAACGACTGTTTTTTTCCTCCATACGTCACACACTGTTTACTGCACCACAGTATAACTGGATAAACAGATTATTCACAGACTTCAAGTGCACTTACCTTTTCTCTGAATGAAAATCCTGAGTAGAGGATTGGCTGTGGAAACCGCTTTATGATAATTGTCATCATTGTTGATAGGCAGCAGGTCTCCATGAATGTCCGTATATCCCACTAGAACATCAACATTTGGTATCTTGTGCACATGCTGCAATAATCCATAGAACTCCTCAAACTTCCCAGGTTTGGATCTCTCCAGAGAAAATCGTCGAAATTCTGCTCCAAACTACAAAAAAAATATATCTTACATCAGTAATATTCTATTCCTTGAAGGTGTTAGATTTCCATGATTTGAATGTTAAACCAAAAATGCTATGGAATTAAAAGTGCACTAAAAACTACATCCAATAATTTTGAAGTGGCATAAAAAGTTTAAACTGGTGGTTTTTTCCTGAAGTTATAAGTATTTTTGGTCTTAATAAAACCTGTACTTTTGAATATGCAAAAGTTGTTTTTATTGTTCTGTTTAGATCAAAGCATTAGCTAATATGCGAGCTTAGCATTAAGGTAACAAACTAGTTCAAGAATAACTGCAGATTCTTACATGCTTATGAAACAGCCACGCTCTCAGTAAGGGACAGAATTCATACCCAGCACTGATGGTGGTGGCTCAAAAACAAGATTATGATTAACCTCCTATGGTATGTGACTACCTGGAACTTTTTCAAAGAAATTTCAGTGCACTTTAGAACAGTATGTATACATTGTTATACAGCTATGGTCAACCTATGCCAGACTGAGTAGTTTTCAGATTCCCAGTTGTTTGGACAAGAAATGAAAAAGCCACTTAGACCTGAAGACTACAAAGAGTGGCTGCTGCTTTTCAGTACAAACTATGCGCACTAAAGCTTTAGTGAGATGATCTCAAGTCAATTCTGCTCTTACCTAAGGAGAGATACAAAGGAAGCAACCAGGCACTACTCCTTAAGAGCACTGAGAAGATTTGCCTGCATGATCAAGATTCAAATCTTGGCTGCACAGTCTTAAAATGGGTTTGTATCCAGGCTATAAAACAGACAAGATTCTGAAGATATGCAAAAAACCATTTAATCACTAGGACTGTACTTTCAGGGGCAGGATTTGTATTTAGTCAGTATGATCACTCAAAAAAAGAAACCCAGCTCCCTATTCCACTCAAGCATCAGTCTCCTAAATCACCTATCTAGCAAACACTTATTACAAAACAATGCTAGAAATGATTCAGTGGTGGTAGGCATAAGACTAAACTAGGTGCAAATGAAAGAATAATAATTTGATGTAGACTAGACAAATTGTAATTTTAGCAAGCACAACTGGTAAAAATCTAGTGTTCTGCCCAACACGGGCAGGACCCAAAGCAAACAGAATATTGGATAAAAAAATCACTCGAAAACCTCCATATCAGGCACACACAACATACCAAAGATGCTTAAAGGAATAAAGAGACAGCAGCAGCCAGGTTACTAAAAGCAGACCAGCTTGTATACGAATTAAAAGGGTAATAAACTAATAATTAAAAAATAGAAAACAAACAAAAGTCAATTGGTGGCATTTTTTGTGAATTGTACTGCTGACCTGCAATGAACATCAAAACTTTAAATCACTTCTTTATCAAGTTTAGTTTTAAGCAGAACAGAAGGGCACATTGAAAAAAAACTGATGGTTTGAGCCTCAGTATCACATACTTGGGTATACCTTACACACAGTAGATGTGAAGGCCCACATTGCCAAGCCTCCAGACCAACCTTTACCTCCCATTTGACTGCAAGCTTTTGTAGGATAAAAGCTTGAGAGTTCTCACATACAAAGGAATGAAAATAAGGAGACAAGGACCCCGTTATTAGCACATTAACACCATGCTAACTCAAAAACAACACAGCAGAACAAACTACACCTTCCAATACCCCACCTTCCTCCTAAACTTTCAAATAAAGGAATTATCTGGGAACATTCCTCTTCTAGAAATACTCCAATTACAGCAACATTAACTCACAATAAGGCAGAGGAGATGATTCATACCTGCTTACAAGAAAAGCAAAGAAAAGCCTGCAGGAGGAACTCCAATCACATCAGAAGCATCACGCTTAATCATGACGTCAGTGAAAGACTTTATCCTGTGCCTCTCAAACCTCCCCTCAGCTATGTGAGGTATGAATGCCACAGGAATTGTCCACACATTGCATCAATTTCAATTGTTTGGTTTCAAAAAGACTACATAGTTCAAACATAATTCAGTAATAAAAGTTTAAAAAGCCAACAACCTCACTGTCAATTTGGAGTACACATTAAATCCTATTGCAGTAAGCATACAAAGGGACAGATTTTCAAATGTGTGATTTTTATTTTTTTTTCCCACATGATTTTATACGTAGTTGGTGCAAACATCAAGAAACTAATAATCTGGCTATTATTTCCTAACATGGTTTGCCATATGCTCAATACTGTTATAAACCAGATAGAAAGGACAAAAGTAAAACTATGCAATTTCACAGTTCATTTTAATCCCCTGAATTGTTTTCATTCTATATCAATTGTTCATTCCATTAAACGGGCTGCACTTACACCTTGTAAATTTAGAGGAGATGAAGGACTGAAAGAGACAAACTT
Organism: Pterocles gutturalis; assembly: GCF_000699245.1. Taxonomy (NCBI): domain Eukaryota; kingdom Metazoa; phylum Chordata; class Aves; order Pterocliformes; family Pteroclidae; genus Pterocles; species Pterocles gutturalis. The sequence continues at coordinate 2,169 of NW_010134462.1, read as the reverse complement.
AAGAAAAGAAGGCTTCTTGCCACCTGAGCTCTTTACAGATCCATGCTGTTACACTGGTAACTTATTTGGGAAAATAGCACAAGAGATGCCAGCATACTAGGAAGTTACTAGAGATACTCACGTAAGTAAGACTTATGAGAGACATTTTTAAGTTCTCTGTAATACAGCACACTGCTGCTATACTGTAAGTCTCCAGCAAGAATAGGACATTGGCTACAGTAAGTAATCATACCTGTCTTATCAGTATATTAGATTTCATTCTGAAAAAAAAAAAATTATTCCAAGTCATAAGATAGAGGGGGGGAAAACTTGAGTTTTATATCTAGAGAATTAGAAGTTTATTTTGGGGCTTTCATACCACCACCAGGAACTCTAGTTTGGGGTAAAAAACTAAATTTTCTATAATGAGGGAAAGGGCTAACTGGAATTAATATACTATGGGGATTCCTCAGGTCATATCCAGACCAGTTACCCAAATTGAATAAACTAGACTAACAAAAGGATTTTGCTCAGATAACTGCAACTACAGTTGGGCTGTGCTGGCACAGCTTTGTCAGCAGGGGCACGATTATTGATTTGGAGAATCTAAATAAAGAGCTGTACATCGCTGATAAGCCTTCAAAGCCTAGACCACTCCACAGTAATGGTCCCCTCCACCTCCCACACAAGCCCTTCTTCTTTCTCTTTAGAATTTATTCTTTCCATAAAAGGAAGATGACTCCTATGCTGTATTAAATCAAGGCGCTGTTAAATAATGCATTAGCAACAAGTAGTTCTAGGAATGCCTTGAAACCTGCTTCATAACACGCACTTGAGAGAGTCATTAGAACTTCTATACTTCCCTGTACAAACCCCAAAGAACACATCACACGGGTGATCCCTAGATATATTTTAAATCAAGGAAAACACACAATGGGAGAACAGTACACCTAGAGTCTTCAGCTGAGGCAACAAGTATTTTGTTTATAAACACACTGTACTTATTGTTTTCAATCTTACAAGACCATAGATGAAAAAAGACTTCAACAACCACAGTAACAGCTATGTTTAGCTAGTATTTCAAATCATAGCTACCAGCTATTCCTGTGCTTTCTGGTTTTGTCCACATGAAAGTTAATTTAACACTTCAAAGAAATAACCAGTCAAGCTACAGAGAACAACCATTCATTTTCTAGAAGTTCCAGCACTATATTAGCCTTAAAAAAACCCACACAACACCACGAGTCCTGACTGCTTCACCTATACTGCTGCTGTAACACTTTATTAGCAGAAAAGGAAGGTAAAGAATATAGACAACAGACTGTAGACCAGTTCAAAAAAAAGCCCACAAGAGACATTTTTCTACCAGTGGAAGAAAACACATTCCCATGTGAGTGCACTTGCAATTTGCCTAGACAATTAAAAAGGAGTTTTAACTCAAGTTACACAGGTTTAACTAATAGGTTGGCACTCCACCTAATACTGTACGTCCAACACTTTTACAATTGTTAACTGCAGAATTACACGCCAACAAAATATTGCAAGTATAAACCAGAACTCAATTTCTTTCAAAACATCAAAGATTTGTCAGCAAGACTTTGTCTAACCAGCATGTGAAAAAGTAACAGCAGGAAGAACGGATGCAGATACATCCATGAGAGAATTTACAGAACTCTACAAAGCTTTGACAAGAAACTGTTGGTATAAGCTGTAACATATAGATATGCACTCATAAAACAATTTCCAGTGTAAAATCCTCAGACAGCCTCTAAAAGATGGCAAACTCTACTTTAAGATAAGTTAGCCAGGGCTTACTTCTACTAAGTAATGCAAGCTATGCTCTGCCCCACCAAAAAAAAAAAAGCACAGAAACACATAGCCATAAATTAAAAAAAAAAAAAAACCCAGAAAAAACCCAGCCACTAAGTTAAACAAGTGTACTATTTTTCTAATTCAGAGGAAAAAGAGGCTTTAGAATTTCAATCATAAGGCCAAGTATCTCCTATAGCCCAAATATCCCAAACTTTCCCCAAACATCTATTTCTCTGTATGTTTTTGAGTCTATTCAGAAACAAAGGGGCCAACTCCACTAACCCGTTTTTGTGAAACATTTCAAAAAGATATTTTTTCCCCCTTGGCATACACCACCTCCCAACTTCCACGACCTCAGCCCTGCCACGGCCGAGCAGC
>NW_010134461.1:0-11289 GCF_000699245.1 Pterocles gutturalis | reverse complement strand
TTTTCTATTTAAAAAAATGATAAAAACTATGTAATAAACTATATTTTTTCTCTTCTTTCATCAGTAGACAATACTGATATCCCTTCTTGCACCCCAATAAAAAAGAGATGCAGCAGTTCCTTTAATAAATCAGGCCCTGGAAAACAGAGACTTGGCAGGAGCAGCCTTCCCTATGGCAGAGATTGAGCTTGCATCAGCAACACTCATGGAAGTTAATACTAAATGAGACAGTAGATAAGGAAGTGGGATTCATGTCACTTACTTTTAGATGCCTATGCTACTTTTTGACTACTACTATTAGACACCTACCTTTTTTATTATTCACCCTAGTCACTTTTTACAGTCAACAGAGAGGAAAAGGCATTTTTAAGGTGTTTCATCTGACCTGTTTTAAATGTTTACATTGGGATGAGACAAATGCTACTCTAGTATTGTCTTACTTTCTCTAGGTGGAGTCACAGGAGTTCAGATATAGACATTTGCACTGTGCACCTTCACTGTGGACATCTGCATTTGGTCATATGAATCCCAGCCAAAAAGAAAACAAGACCAAGGGAGAAAAAAGAGGCAGAAAGATTTAAGGAAACATCATAGCACCAGAGTCCCCAGTATGTAATGTAACCTAAAATTTAAAAGCTAAGAAGCCACAATTTTAAAGTTAAAAAAGAGGAAAGTAAAGCAATACCTCATCTCACTAGATGGGTCCTTTCCCCTTAATTCAAGATTGAAAGGTCATCTTGCTCACCATGCTGGCACTGTAAGTTTTTTCTGCATGGTACATCTGTTAGTGCCCTCATAAGCTTAAAAATACACAAGGAATGTTACTCTTGCCCTAAGGAGAGAATGAAACAGTTCTTAAAAAGCACCGTCAGAGGATTCTTTTTTTTTTTTTTTTTTCTGAAATTAACTGTGAATATTCTTTTTCCTGTTTTGGTTCCATTTCTTTCTTATACCTTCTAAACAACTCTTTATTTTCACACGTGTTAAGCTACTTATAAGCACTAATTGTGGAGAAAAGAAAAAGGGTTAATCCTTACTGTACTACTCTTATAGCTGGACTCAAAGCCATCAACTCATCAAGGGGGTCAAAGTACAATTAACAGATTTATAGATGAAATTATCTCACGACACTGAATTACAGTTACTGCAGGGGATTTTTTGATTTTCAAATTACTGTACAATTGCAACAATTTGAAACCTTTCTTTTTTTTTTTTTTCAGAAGGAGAAGGAATTTAAGCAACTGAGAGTAAATGCAGAAAATTTGCACACCATCAGTGGAGGAGACTACTTTTTTTCTTGCAATTATGGGAAAAAGCCCACATTAAAAAAAAAAAAAAAAAACCAAAAACCAAAAAAACAGTCTTCTTCAGATTTATTTGTGTTACACTTTTTTTCACTTTACAAACAAACAGAAATGTGGAGCATTTTGTAAAAGACCACAGTTTAAAAGAGCACAGGTTTTGAGTACTACTTTTTAAAGTTTGCAAAGCTTTATAACATCAGAGAAGGTTGATAGCAAGAGCATTAATAGGAAGAAGAACTGAGTATGACAGGGAAGATTTTAGAGCCTTTTGTCTCTTTTAGAATTGATGCATTTCAGTACTTCAAACTTTCCTAAATACTTTCTTTCTCTACCAGAGTTGTAGTATTCAGTTACACAAAATTGCACTTCAGGTAATCTTATTTGTAAATTAATCTGTAGGATTGATGTTCTTACGTAGTTTAATTTGTTAGACACAATCTTGAAAAGTCATAGACTCACTTTGCATCTTTACATACTCATATATTAAAGAGGTATAATTTGTAATAAACATCTGCTTTATAATACCAATGTGACAGAAGGCATTAGGCAAGGAAAATTGACTGTGGGTGTGAGAAATACCAAACACAAATATGCACATATATAATTAAACCTCTAAAATATAGCTGAGTGATTTTCTTATGCCAGTCCAAGGATTATTAATACACATGTCAGTGTCAAATTTAATAAAGCTGTTGCGTTAATTGTAACTATGGTGCCTTGTACTAACACCTGTCAAGGTATTTCTGGTGCAGAAAATCTTTGTCATGAGTGAGCTAGATAACATAAATTATAAGTGAACTAGCCTTTTACCTCAGGAGATCTGAATTCAAATACTGCTTTTAGTCTCAAATGAGTTGCTTGTCACACCCCACTGAACCTCCAAATATGGCACAGTTCTGCATGGCTAGAAATTCGGACTCAGGAGACGTGAAGAATTGGAATATCAGGCTGTACCACTAATCAAGATTATGGTGTATTGGCAGAGACAAGTAGGAAAGTGTGTGTGTGTGTGAAGCAATTGCCAGCTGCTTCCCTCACAAGCCAGCACTATTCATGTCTTAAATTCCATAAGCAGGAAGTTTGCTAACAAATGTTGGACAGAAAAATAAGATGCTGTTACTAATGTCAGCTTTTGCAGATCAACCTCATAAAATTGTCCATGACATTCTCCCATCAGAAGCAATGTTATCCATGTGAATGCCAGGCAGTGCTACTTGATCTCTGAAAATGCTGAACACCATCTTGCTGAAGCCTGAATGGAAAGATCAATGAAGACTGCAATCCTGTAAGTTTCAGTTTTCTACAGAACTGCTCTCATATGAAAGAAAAATTTAGAGAAATGTCACATTCAAGAAAAAAAGGAAAAATTCCCAGTGGAAAGTCAATAAAAACTATTTTTAATCCAATAACAACATCTATTAATATCTCTTTGCAGAAGTTGTATCCATTAAAATTAATCCACCCAATTTTCTTTGGAGGTAAGGCACCATACCAAAAGACTGGCACAGTGCTAGATCTGTGCAGAATCACGGCTCACGTTCATTTGCACAAACATACATAGCGAGCTAAAGGCAAGTCCTGACACATTCTTGTATCCAATATACAGCAACCATGTGAAGATAGCACCATCTTTCATCAGTAAGCAGAATAGAGATGAGGAGGGTGCTGGCAGCATGCTAGAACCACAGAAACATTAGTAGAGGCTATAGTGAAGCCACATTTCAACTTGAAGTTCTCATCATTTCTTGTTCTGTTTTTTACAAACCTAACTCCCAGCCGCACCTTAAAGAGTTTTGTGCCATAATATGTGTTTCAAGTTTGTATAGGCTTAATCAATACATCATTAAGAATCTCTAGGCTGAACATGGAGATACAAAGCCCCAACCTAAAGGTAAAATGTTTATATTTTTAGAAAAAAAAAAAAAGCGTGGAAAACCCTTGTTAGCAGAGGCGCAAACTGTTAGTAAGCAAAGCACTAGATCATCTTTCAACAGCCCAAAGACAAACCTTCTGTACTACCTCAAAGAAAGAAAGAAGGAAACAGCATACACTCAGAATGCATAAGGCAAGCTGTAAAGAGTGGATACAAAGCAGAGGATGACTGTTACAACATAGCATAGTAAGCCTTGAGTCCTTCATTAGCAGCCATTTAATATATAACTTCAGTTTTACTAGCACAGTCCCCTGGGAGATCACAAAGTGGGGGGGAGAACCATTTTACCCTTGCTGTTTTCCTAAGGGAAGGATCCCAGCTGAACAGACTGAGATCTCCAAAACAAGGAGGGATGAAAAGGACCTACTTAGCAGGTGCTTTTTTTACTATGAGGTTTCAAAACAGAAAATCAAACTGGCATCCCCATGTGAAAACCGGGGCAGGAGTTTGGGGGGAGGAATAAATCTGAGTTTTGCAATGTTCAGAAGGCAACAGAGAAACCAAGATGGCAATTTTTTTGTGCCTTCATTAATAAAAAACTGTCACACTTTGCTCTTAAATAGGAATTTTATCATGCTAATGTAGGCTGGAATTTGTCTCAGTACAGAAACTCCCAAATGGCAATGTTAAGTGAAAAAGATTACTGAAATTACAAAAAAACCTTTTAGAATTACATTAGTCAAGAGCTTTGTTATGAACTATCGGAACAATAAGTAATATATATTTTTTGAAAGGCTTAATATGTATTTACATAAATAGACAATGCTTCAGAAGTTATACGTGTCTTCAGTTATTTTTTGAAAAAACAACAATTTCAATCTCCTTTAAAAAAATTAAAAATAGTATTTAAACAAACTTATATAGTATTTAAACAAACTTATATAGGGATATGAATATGAAAACCTATTCAAAATCCAAAACTTCTCAATAATAAACCACAAACAAAAGCCAAAATGAAGACCAAATGTTGTGCTTAGCTATGTTTATTATGGAAAGGGATTTTATATGAAAAATTAAGTCTCTGTAATTCACGTGCTCATGGCTCTGTGTCATAGCTGATGTAGTCTTCTAGAACAGCACAGAACAATAAGCAAAGTTTTGACACACTGACTTTGTAACGAAGCAAGAAACAATGAATAAGTAGTGTGTAATTCATAAATAAGCCCAGAGAATTAAGGAATACAGATTACTTCATTCAGAGTAAGTTTTCTGACATTTATCTTCAGATAAAGTAGGCATTAGAAGGCTATAAATACACACATGTACATATATTTGTGTCTGTCTGTCTGTCTGCAAACTAAACAAGGGGATGTAAGTACTGTTCCTCTCTCCAAGAGAAACTAGTAATAGAGTCAGATGTTTCTTTGATATAATCCTGTTTGTTTATTAAAATGTTCAGGATCCTGCTTTTCATAACAAAGTAGGAACAAACAAAGGAATTAAAAACGCATTAAACATTGCCTTTGGACACAGTTGCCAGTGCTGTTTTCAAACAGAACTTTTCTCAAAAGCTTTTGCTTTTACTTCAAGCTGCATTCTCAGGTTTTGTTTAAAATACATCTGATCTTTACTTATAGTCTTGCCTATCTGTTTTTCTGGACTTGCATCTCCCTGTCACAGATGAACATATCTCCAAAAACAATAGCTAACAAAACTGTCTCAATCCATATGGGCACACTGACATACTTGCTCTCAGTGCTTTGGACAGTGACAGATGGCTGAATTTGGGGTGGAGGATGCTATTGTTTCAACTATCTGGTTCCATAAAGGATCATAACTATCAATTATAATTATCTTAAATTATCTGAAAAAGGATTTTGTCCAATGAATAAAAGACACATGTTTGTGGGTGCACAGGTTTAAAAGTAACTTTATAACAATTCATGCAGAACCTAACACTACCGCAGAACTGCATTTATTAGAGATACAGAAGACCAAAACTATTTTAAAAGTTTGAGATTCTTTTTCAAGGAACAAAGAAAAGTTCAAAATGGATAAAGACCAATCTTGAACCAATTAAAATCATTAAGATCACAGAGTGACTAGAATGACCACCAAGTGAGTGTAGTCACTGGTCCTTGAAGGGAAAAAAGATCACAAGCTTTTACTGAAATATAGGTAAAAAGAATTGAGTCTTTACAAAAGTAAAAAGAAAACAAGGAGAAAAATACTGAAGGATTTAGGCAATCCCAATGTTATTTTGTACTATAGAAATCAAAAGATTTCTGGCAGATGTTTTTAAGCAAAAAGCCTGCCTTGGTCCATTTACTATGTGTTTTGATTCTGATAGTACAGAAAGTTCTAAGAGTGAGAAAGCTTATGTTTTGATCTGGAGAAAAAAGGCAGAAGAATATCATCCATAACTCTGAAAAGCTTTGGAAAAAAACAGAGCAACTGATTTGAAATTAAACAATCAAACATGCAGATTCCTGGGACTAATGAACCTGGAAAACATGATATGTCATAAAAGGGCTATGAGTTTGCTCTTGATGCAGTTAAGACTGTGATCATCATGCCGTCCCAAATGACAGGGAAGAGATACAAGGAGTCCTTGGAACGGGAAAGCATGAAAGAACATTTATAATGAGGAGTGCTACCATGGAAAGAAAGACAGTTTTTTGCAAACCTTCATAAACTATTTCAAAGACCTTAAGAAAAGAGACCCTAGTCCAAAGGCGCTTTGGCAGTGAAAATGAAATTACGTTGTCTCCAGATTAATATCCAATCCAGTAAAAGCAGACTGGTCAAAATTGTCTGAAGAGTCATAAGTGTTAATGAAACCTGCACGTCGGCACAGTCAAACACAGAAGGAGACTTTAGACTTAGTAACTGGGTATAGTGAGGCTCACCTCTTAAATTGCAGGAAGCCAGCATTAGCTGAAAACAAACTGTTTGTTTTGACATGCATTTTTTAAAACTTAGGCATGTGAAACTTAAGCAGACAGGATCTCCCTCTGGAGGCGTTCACAGGCATCCACTGCTTTTTCCTGACTGTAGGGAAGTGAGACCTGCATTTTTGGAAAATTGGTTCACTAGCTGCTAAAATATAGGTGACTAAGCACGAACAAGTTCTTCCCAATCCCCATATACAAAAAAATATTTCTTTCATTATAGATATCAGAGCTGCAAATCAAACACGAATCTAAGAAAGATCTGAGGGCTGCAGACTCTCTTTCTGGAACATCTGGCAGAAGAGAGGTAGAGCAGATTCAAGTGCAAGATACTGGCACATCAAACTGATTTTTTTTTAAAAATAGCCTAGAAAAGTATGGAGACAGTGATTCTCAGAACGATTGCTTAGGAGAGTGAGCTGCAGAAAGTGGTCCCAGATATTAAGATAGGAATGGTTATCACCTGTCAATAGTCTTATCTGAAGTCAGAGCTCTCAGGTTTACGTGAAAATTCTCTTTAAAGATATACCAGACATGTTGAACTCAGGTAATATATGAAAAATGTTGAAAAACAGACAGGAAGACCATTTAGGCATACGAAAATAGAAGACAATGTTTGGAAACAATATCTGCAAGGTAAATGTCAGTATTTACCTCATACAGCAAAAACAAAAGCCAAGTTAGAAAAAGAACTCATGTTTGTGACAGCAGGAACTGCACACAGAGGCAAATCAAGCACAGATTTGTTTATGTTAACTGATGAAATTTATTGCTCCTACTCTCATAGTCTCATTTCCTTGAGACAGCTTTGCAAATGGATATTGCAGCTGACTACATGGTTATGTATATTGTACCCATTCCTGCCAAACATACCATACTTAACACAGTAATATCTAAATATGCACGTGAGGATTTTGGTTACAAGCAGCAAAAAATCTGAGGTGCAGAGGATTTTGATGGAGCACGCACATGAGGTCATGAAATTTACAGCCTCTAGATCTAGAGATGTTACATCTCATTTTCTACTGTCTTCCCTTTTAAAAGGTTAGAGAAGGGTTTTTTCACTGGTAGTTGGAAAATGGTGTCTGAAAATATAGCTCATCCTAAAAAAGCTTGTGAAATCAGTCTCTGAACATCTGATAATATAAACAAATTGCAGGATCACGTCAACAAAGCATGAGGCCATTACCTCTTACCAATTTATTTTTATGTTAGCTAATTAATTGGTAAAAACGAAAACAAAATGTCTTTCATGTTAGAAACTTATAGTAAAGATAACAAAAATTTGCGTAAGCATGTAAAGGCAAGTTCAAATAAACAAGCGTTAAGAACAGCAAGTTGCCAATGATTAATGTAAAAGTTAAATGAAACTTGAACATAAGATCTTTTGCACCTAATAAACATTTTTCTTCCAATAAATAGCTGTCCATCAGCCAGGACAACAATGAGTGAAGCTTTTTCATCTTTCCTGAGAAGAAGGAAATAATGAATGCTAAGTCTGCCATTTTGTCCCAGATGCTTTCAGCAAAGGAATGATTTCATCAGAATAAAGTAAATAAGAGATCACACTATCTAAATGAACAAGCTAACCAGTTTTCACCAACAGCACTTTCAAATCTCCAGAGAAACTTGCAAATACAAATGATGAGTGAGCAATCCTTTTGAGGTAAAACAATTAAGATGAAAAACTAAGTTATGAGCAAAGTTAAACTACACCGAAGTATTGCTTGAGGAAATATGCTGAATTTAGAAAGTTAAGGTGATTTTATAAAACCTAGATATCTGGAAAAGGAAAAGAACTCTAATTTTCAGGACATAAATTACTTTTTGTCATTAAAATAAATTTATAGAGTTTTTCATTCAACTCAGACAAAAACTAGGACATTTTACATAACACATTTTCACATAGCATAATGAGAGGGTTCAAGCCAAAGTACTACAGACATAATTCTAACCATAACATAAATGTAGCAAATCTCTGATAACCATCCTGGTTTAAGATGACCTGTATATACTTCATTAATACCTCAGCACTAGCACTCAGTGGGTAATGCTTCCAGGTATTCCTGTATTTCACTAGAAATATTAGCAGAATATTAACTGTTTCTTCATGGAAAGAAAATTTAGAGACCACTGGTTAACAGTGAACTAATGAAAGAAGCTCCTTTTAAATCCTCTTCCGGTACACTAAAACAAACAGACTGCTTTTGTATAGGACATTTCACCCTGAATTTCACAGTTTTACTGTGAAAATGTGTATACAGGAGAGATTGATAGACTAGTACAGTGTTTGCATGTGTGAACAGCAATATATGCATTGGATAATTAAGTAAAATGCAGGTACTAACTGCAGGATCATTGGTGGGACTATGTGCATTACAAAAGTCATGCCCAGCCTACATGCTGAGTTTTTAGGAGCAATATCACTAAAGTTCTTCTAATAATATTTATCCTTCTTTGCAGAATTTATCACCACATGGGATACAGCTTATAGAATGTAGCCTGACACTATCTGGAGCGGAGCATAAAGGTATAAATCGATAGATCCCTGCTAGTCCAATCAAGATGCTATCTTTCAAAAATACCAGGAAAGCCAGGGTTCCCATACACAGGAACACTGCTTGCAGCTCTCCATCAGTGCTGCGGACACCACTCCCCAAGGTTCCATCAAGTTTTAAACAAAAAAAGGAAAGGCAAGTCAATAACACAACGATCAGAAAATTTAAAAGGTTCTTCTCCACAAAAATAAAAACCCAACACATTATTGTTATTGTTGTTGCTGTTGTTATTGTTGTTACAGCTGTGATTAAAGATTGTGGGTTTATGTTTTTATAACGGATTCTGTAGGCTTAACACAGCAAGACCTTGCTTATTCTAACGGGCACAATCAAAGCCTTGATGAAAGCCTGTTTTCATTTACCCAACAAACTTTAATTTCTAATTTTGTATTTAACAGGTTGGGGTGGGGGTAATATTACCGTAATGAGCATGAGTCTGTACACTTTCATAGCTGTAAACCTACATCTCACACAGACTACAAATGTGGTTATATATTTATGATGGAAGTGCACACCTCTGTCTAAACATATACAATGTGTATGTATGTTTGTGGCACTCTCAGTTAGCCCCCCAAAATAGCAAAAAAAGCATAGGTGGTGTATTTCCCTAAAAAGCATCTGTGGCATACTTTCCTAAAGCATCCAACAGCTCACAATAAAGTCAATATGAAAATACAGACAAGTCTAATGAAGCAGTCAATAGGGAATCAGGACATTTCAGGCATGTCTCCAACAAGCAACGGAGTGTGGTACAAAAACCATGGAATAGCCTCATCACTGTTCTCTCCCGAGATAGAAGGGGTATAGCCCTACCAGCAGAGCATATTTCAAAACTAACTAGCTCTGCTGAGAAGCTGGGATCGCTAGCTCCATCACAGATGTCACTTACAGCACTGGTTTTTGGTATCTGAGCTAGCTCCTTGGCACAATTCCGCTCTGCAGGATGTGACACACCAACAAGATGAGCTCTAGCCAAGGGGTGTCTCCAAAGCCAATATGTGGAAATGTTTGCTGGTTTTATACCTGACTCTATGAGCAATCTTGAGTGTGCTCTCTGGTCACTGTCATGTGCCACACCATGCAACAGATTCCTTGTGTTTTTTTCCCTTGAGACCACCACATACATGAGCCCTAATCCACTCTTCTTGCAGTGTAAGCACTTGACAGACTATATCTTTAAATGGTAGCCTTTCTATACAAAGTACAACTTCTCATTTCTCTGAAAGGTACAATGCATATTGAACAAAGGTAAAAATACATGCTTAGATTTTTCTCTTGCTTGCTTTATAAATTCTCAGCACAAAGATAGTTTTAGCTGGGAAAAACATACTGTCTACATGCTTGGGCTTTAGAATAGGAAGGCATTCAGAAACATCTCTTTCTTCCATGTTTGTTTATGTATTGTCTCTTGACAGCATCTGCACACTACCCTACTTACTGTAAATGCATTCTTCAGGTGTTTGTCTCTCCCTAAACACCGCCCAAAGTGTAGGAGCCCCAGAGAATCCTGGACTGCAATCCAGGGTATGTGGTTTAAAAGTTAGGCATTGTAAAGCTCAACATTATGTCTTTTTTTTTTCTTTTTTTTTTTTTTTTTTGATTGAGCTTTCTAGCCCCAGGCATGTTCAGCCTGCATCGACACCTAACATGTAAACTATAGCAGCATCTCAAGCAAGACCCTTACAGCATTTCCCCTCCACCACTTTTATTTCTTGCCTGCAGCATCCCTATTCTGTAACCCCATCACATAACCCAACACAGACTACTGCCTGACCTCAGACAGCGAGAATTCAACAGGACTTTTTCACTTCAGTCTGCAACACAATTTGACTTGCTTCTTTTGCTATTGAAAGAGAAAAGATTGCTGATGATTAGTGATAAAACTGCAAAAATTAAAATCTGGCAGGCATGTTTTTCCCCTCTCTTAACTTTTCAATAGCAGTAGTACAGAATTTAATGTTCACTTCTGAATATATTATTACTGGCACTAAAAGAATCATGTGAAGGTATGTCATTACCAAAGCTCTTCCTCAGTGTTGTTTCCCAGGGCTCTGAAATCAATACATACTTTCTGAAGCAACAGTACTGAAACTTTAAAGGTGAATTTCTTAGTTTGTAATTTTCCCCAGGTTTCACATTTTCTTCTGCCTATGTTTCTGTGTTCTGTATGCTGCTAAAAGGAAACAAACAAATGAATCTTCAGATTGTTGACAGCAATAGATTGTAATAATTCTTATGTGCTATTATTAAGGAGAAACTACGGGAGGTTTAATCTACAGTGTATCAATATCATACATCAAACTACCTCCTTCAGAGCAGTTGCAGTCTATCATCACAAAATAATCTACAATCAGTATCATACACAGGCAAAAAACCTGCATATTAACATTTTTATTAATGCAGTCACATTGTATGCAGGGCGGCTACTTGATAGGTCTCAGTGTTCAATGCATTTACTTTTCCAATAAAAATATTTAAACCTTCATCATATGGTCTAGTGCTGAGAATGTTTTGTCTTAAGACAAAAATCTGAGCTGTAAAAATACATGGTAAAATATTTTACTTCTGTACAGCTGACTTCAGTAGGGCCAACTTTGGCCTTT
>NW_010134460.1:0-526 GCF_000699245.1 Pterocles gutturalis | reverse complement strand
CTCATACTAATGGTCAAGTTTCTGGAGTATGGGTTGTCTTATTCTAGCCAAATAAGCTTAATGCAATCTAAACATTTGTGGATACAAATACAGTTCCAACATTTCATCATGCTGGCCAAAAGCTACTCCCACGTTTGGTCCCAGGGATTTGACTACTGCTCTTTGAAATACTAAAATGATTGAGTCGATTGGCAGCCTAGGAAGGCAAACATGGCAATGACTTTGCAGGAGATCAGTAGTAGTGAGATACAACTGAAAATAAACTGCTACTCAGAGTCAGGATCATAACCCTACATGAGGTGGTTTAGAGAATGAAACAGATTATTCAGCAATCAACATCTTAAAGAACAGATTCCTACAGAACCACACAAAGCATTGGTCTCCTGCTGTTTCCTATGTTCCCGTGCTATTATGAGCTTAAAAGGATACTTTTTGAAAGATATACACTTAGAGATATTTTAAGTGTTTGTTCTGCTACTGAGCACTGTAGAGATGACGGTTGTGAGCCTAGAACAAAAGCAGTGCC
>NW_010134459.1:0-14904 GCF_000699245.1 Pterocles gutturalis | reverse complement strand
AAGGGAAAGGAAGGGGGAGGGGGGTAAACTAATAGGGATGGGAATTATTCTGTGATGGCTGGAGGGATAAGAGAAAAAAGGGAAGGAAAGTCGTTGCTGAAATTGAAAGCCGATTCCCCGTGCTGGCTCCAGGCAGTGCTCTGACCTAGGGTAGCTGCCCTTTTGCCAGAGACACAGGCAAAGTTCAGGGCACGGGGAAAGCTGCGTAAATACGAAGCCTTTATCAGGGGGCTGACCCCACTGCTGCAGGATGTGCCTGCCCGCCCTGGGCAGGGACGAGGCAAGGCGAGCTCCCTGGGGATGCAAACAGCTGTGCAGGGACAGCTGCCAGGCCATGCCCCAGCAGGGACAGTGCAGGTGACAGAGCCAGGCCATCCTGAAGGCTCCTGGCAGCCCACCTGCCCACCCAGGCAGCAGCACCACCGCTCCACGTCCCCCGCAGCGAGGTCCCCGTGTCCAGCCAGAGCGTCATCAGTGGGGAAACCGGTTTCCATGAGCAGGAGGCTTCACTCAGAGAGGGATGTTTTTATCAGTATACATCCCCCAACCTTGTGCAGAGCACATCTGGGGGATGCTGTGGCAAACACATGGGTGGCTGTTGCTGTGCTGCCAGCAGGGCTGCTTTCACACTCCTGCCGTCAGTGGGCTTGTTGGAGAGCTGTGGTTTTCCTCCCCAGAACCTCCCGTTGGCACGATCCTACATTTCCCTCTTGGGAAACAGGGTAAAGTGAGCTTTGTTTTGCACCCTCAGTTTGGCCTTGGGTCACAAGAAACTTCTATCTGCAGCTTGAAAGGGGAAGGCACTCTTTGCATTAGGCGTAGTCTGCAAAGGTGGTTGGCCCCATGCAGGACTAGCTGTATCCTTTCCTCTGTCTCCCCCACGCACCCCAGCATTGCACTGGCCAAGGCACAGAGTCCCAGCATCAGGCACGATCGGTGGCTTTTGGAGAGGTGACAGAGCTGGCTGGGGCTGGGGTGTGTAACCCATAAACAAGCAACGCAAACAGAAGGAGCAGAGGCTGCATACCAGCACCAGCTTCCCTTTTACTTACCGTTGGGAAGGAATATTTCTGGGAACAAAGAACATCTGGGCTGTAGGCTGAACCGGGCTTTATATGATGGAGCTTGTAATACTGTCCCATCTGGAGAGCAGCTCCAGTGAGCTCTGTGGGGAGATAAGAGACAGAGTCAACCATAAATCCACTCCTTTAAGCATGACAAGTGTGTGCCTCATATTCCAAAGAGGGGAGGGGGAGAAGTAAGTGGAAACATTTTTCTCTGTGCTGAACACACGCAGAGCTAAAAAAAGGCCCAGCCTACCGTAGTGTGATGGGAGGCTGGTAAGCATGGAGCACCCCCAGGGTGCCAACAAGAACAGTGGAAGGCTTTTCCTGCAGTGACAGCTTCATTCCCCAGTGACAGACGGGCTTGGCGGGGAAGCGCGGGAGCTGGAGGATGCTGCCGCACGTGCAAAGCGCCTGCGCAGCTGGGACTGGAGGCGACTGCCACCGGGGCAGAGAAGGACCCAAAACTCTGGGGCTTCCACGTTGGTAGAGAAATCGGCCTCCCACTTCTCAGAGCTTCTCTGCTGTTTATTACTAACCATGATTTATGGCATTAATAACAACAGCCTTACAGATGTGGAAAAGCCAGGTGAGGAATCAGGCTGTGGGCGTGGGGGAGTAGTATCACTGTTAGGACAGGGGAAAAAAAAAAAAAAAAAGGGGAATTATTTCCCCAAGTGAGCTATTGAGGTCCAAATGAGCTCTTGCAGTTTGCACCCGAAGGGCTGGCAGGCAGCACATTGCAAATATACACCTTGCAGATGGCGCACGAGGCGTAGGGTCCTGGCAAAGCTCCCCACGGCGGTCTGCCTCCCCCACAGCAGCGCAGCCCCCCGCTCAGGCCACCCAGGTAACCTGTGTCTGGTGAGCACCTGTGTCAGCCAGCGTGGAGGAAGGTAGAAATACACCCTCGTGTTTATCTAGGATTTCCCACTTGCAGCCTTCGGCTTTCAAATAGCCACCCACTCAAGCCGGCCAAGCAGGCAGCATCCTTGCTTCTGTCCACTGAATTTCTGCTCCAGTTCCTTTTTCCCCTCTTGCTTCCTATGGTTTTCCAGCCTGTGTTGATTGATTACAATGTCTGGAGGGGTAAGTCTCTCTCCAAGCTCTTTTTGCTGTGTTTAAAGAAGTAGATGGTTTTAATCCACATCCAGTTCTCTTGAGGACAGCCTGCCACTGTTCATAAAGAGTAATAATTTGCAGGGCTGCAAAACAGCACATGGCACGGCACAGTGCCTAGCACAGAGCTGAGTTGCCCTGCTCCCTGCTCCAAGGAGCTTCCCATCAGAAAACACCGGAGACAGGCCTGACTGGGATGGTGGAGACCAAAACAAGGGGTAGACGTGAAGCAGGAGGAGGAAAGCCTGGGGCAGGGGTAGGCACGGGTGTGCTACTCCTTCTACAGCCCGTGTCAGCAAGGGACAGGCTCCTCTTATCCAGGGGCTGGTTGGGGCACACAGGGAGCAAGATGGGTTGCCAGCATTTAAAAAAAAATATATATATCACAAGGAAGGGGCTTCAAGGGAGGATTGTCCTCGAGGCGTTAGTCAGAGGCTGGAGCTGGGACAGAGATATGAAAGATATCACAGGGGACTGTATCGTGATGGTGCCTTTTGTGCCTTTGTCCGCATGGTCTCTGTGCCATTGATTAAAGGAAGGTCATCTGGGTATGCCTGGGCCTGACAGGGAAGGGAAACCTCTCAGCCTGCGTGCCTGCCTGAACTGGAATCCCTTGTTTGTTTATGTCCCAGTGTGCACTGTCTGGATCTTGCACCCCAAGTTAACAGTAACTCAGGCACCACTTATCTTGACTTTTAATTGCTAAAACATAAGCAGGCATTAGGATAAAATGAGATTTGTGCTGGCCCGTGGCAGAGGTGTGATTTTCCTTCAATACTGCCTAAATTATATCTTCCTATAGAAAAAAAATAAAGACAGGGAAGGGAGAAATGAGGAAATGTACTTCTTGCCTCTAGAATGTCCTTGTCTGATCCATACCCCACCTCAGCCCTTCCTTCTGCCATCTCTTCCCCAGCCTGTGGTAAAAACATCAAAGATATTTGTTGTAGCTGGTGTGTGTGTGTGTAAAAGGGAGAGAGGGAGACTGGTTTAGATACAGGTTATTTACTAGAAGTTTAATATCACTCCATATAGAAATTAAATGGAACAGCATTCAGACGTGCCATTAAAATTTACTGCTTCTTACTATTTTAAAACCCACATAATCATTTCAAGTAACACTGGTTAAGGTCTTGCAAGAAACAAAAAAAAAAACCAACAACCACGTCAACCCAAGCATCACCACAGTGTCTCCACCTAACAGCTGCTTTATTAACACAATTGCCTTATGTTAAATTTATTTATTTTCCATTTACACATCACTTTTCTGTTGGGTTTATTTTCTAAGACTCTTGCTTGATGACCACTCCCTTCTCAATGGACTGCCTGACTATGGCATTTAATGTTTCACTCATATAAACACATTCATTTCCCCAAAGGTGTGATTTTTTTTTTCCCCCCTTTATAAACTCGACTTCTGTATTTTCTTTTTAACTTGCTCTCTCTGGAGTGAACATGCATGAATGTGCGTGTGTTCAAATGCATGCATATGAAACATACACTCTGTCTCCCTCTTCCCTTCCTCTTTCTTATATTTACACCCATGCACCTCCTCCCAGCACCCCTTTGTTTTATATGCACACCTATACATATGTTCATATATACAAGTGCATGTGAAGAACTTGTAGTTTCTAATCCAATCTGTACTCTTTTCATTGTCCATGCCTTTCAACCTAGAAAACCAGTATAGTTTTTCTCTCTAGCCTGCCTCTTGCCTTTCCCCAAGTACCAATTACATGGACTCACTCCTGACCTGAGCAGAAATACACACTTTATCCAGTATATTGATCTGATTTACAGGAGAACAATTATTTTGGAAAACAGCGAGAGCGGCAGATGCTGGTGTCCTCTGCAGTTCCCCACTGGAGGGACTGACCTCCTGCCTCAGTCTCTCCTGGTGACCAACAAAACAGGAGGTGCAGGCTGGGGACAAGGCAACTTCTGGGATATAAGTCAGGTCAAGTTCCATGGATGCTGGAACGGATGGCAGCACTGATGCAGGGTTCTCTGCTGGGCCAACATCTTCGTGAGGCTCTCCTTGTGGAAGGGATCACCACATCACTATAGCAGTAGATACCCAGATACTTTGGTAGCATCTTCACCTGTTGGCAAAAAAACCTGTTGGTAAAAACTGCCTTTCCTCTCACAAACTCTTCCTAGAAATAATTTTGCTCAATGAAATAGCATTTTTCAAACATATATATTTTAAAATGCATATTCAGTAAATTTCTCTCAGATCTCTTTTTTTTTCTCCGAAGCTTGACACATGGGAATGGTGCATTGATCCATGGGTTAAACTTAGCTACCTTGGCAAGCAATTGTGCCTTGAGTGCCAAGATAACCAGGTCAAAGAGGGGAAAGCATGAATATTAAAAAAAACAATGTTTGACTGACAAAAGCAATTTCGAAGAGATGCGCAGGGTGAGGGGAAGTGAGGAGGAGAGCCCTGGTTTACACTAAAAGGTCTGTTATACAACTTAAACATTGTAAATGTTGGTTTTGCTTCACCACCCGCTGTTTTGCCCAGATGGAATAGCCTGGAGAGGGGATTTAATATGTAGAGTCACTGGAGAGCTCTGGGCATAACGCTGACGGGAGCAGATATCTGTTGCTGGGAGTCCCCATCGCTGCCCAGCATGCAGCACAGGAGCTGGTGCCAGGAGAGGACTCTTTTGCCCCACGAGCTAAAGGAAGAGCAGCAGCAGTTCTTTCTTCCTCCTGTATCTTCCTCAGCCTTCCCACACCCTCCTGCCCTGCTTGCCTCCAGGACCATGACAGGAGCAACGGAGCCAAAGGCAAATAGTGTTGGAGATGTGTTGGGTTTTGAGTGATAGCGAGGTTCAGCTCAGGGGAGGTGGGATGCGCTTGTGAAGACAAACAAGGACCATTTGGGGGCACAGTGCCCTGTGGGCAGCTTTAGCTAACAGCTGCCTTCCTGGGGAAGAGTCCAGGGAGAATTTTCTGATGAAACTCGCACACATACCCCCACCTTGGAAACGCCCAATTTTGTCAGAACAGTTTCTGTCGCAGAAAAGGGCTAATATCAAGGACCCTTCTGGTCTGAAGACAAGAACTTTGAGGAGAAATTACGGTCATCCTATCCTCTTTCAGCATCTCCAGCAGGAAAAGGTAAGGGTTCTCCCGCAGTTAACTGATATAAAACCAAGGTGAAGATCCAAGCAAAACCTTCTCATCAACCAGATCTGTGTTTGATTTTCCTATGGATCGTGGGCATCCAGAGATGTTAGAGAACTTCCTCACCTCAGGACAGCCTATCCATGGCTGGTGGCCAGCCTCCCTTTCCTAGAGGGCTGGGAAACTTTGTCGGAAGCAATCCTTATCTCTGGAGCATTCCCAGTGCCACCTTTTCAATAGCTTTTACAGAACCATTGTTTTCCTGGTGTCAGGACTTAAGCGATGCTTTTGTTTCCACGTGTAGGACAGGCAGGGTGTTCATGACTGGAATATGGCATAGGTACTTGGCTATGTGTGTGTATATATGTATATGTGTGTGTGTGTGTGTGTGTATAGATATATATATATATATACTCTTCCTGGGATGCTTCTCAGTCAGGGGCAAGGAGTGAATGAGAGCTGGGTTAACTGTCTTCAGTCTCAAAATTGCCACAGCCCCTCGGGACTGAATAAGGCACCTTGCAGCAGTGGATAACCAGCACCTCTCATGCCGTGATTTACAAGCACTTGCAATAAGAATAGCAGAGTGGCCAGCCCAAAGGTTTGCTAGCCCAAAGGTCTGCCAGCCCAAAGGTCCGCCAACCCAAAGGTCTGCCAAACCAAAGGTCCGCCAGCCCAAAGATCCGTCAGCCCAAAGGTCCACCAGCGCAAAGGTCCGCCAGCCCAAAGGTCCACCAGCCCAAAGGTTTGCCAGCCCAAAGGTCCGCCAGCCCAAAGGTCCACCAGCCCAGCATCCTCTCAATGTGTAGGTGGTAATATAAGAACAAGGAAACCTACAGAAATTGTCATAAATATTGACAGGTATGGTGAAGGACTGATATTTTGTAAGCTCCTGAAGAAATCTGTATCTCAGTCCCGCTAATCTGGTCAACTAATTCAGCGTCCTTCGGTATCCCTAATTCCCTCCTGCAAGGGAGGCAAGAATTACCCCCCTAACTACCTTATTGGTGTAGTACAAAGGTGAAGCAACACTAAGGCAAAATATTTGAGGGAAGGCTAGAGACCAAGATACATGTTTCTGTGAGCACAAGTAATTATGGCAGTACTTTTAAGAAGCTAAGAAGCTTGCTTAATAAAGGTGTTGCCAGACTTGGTGCAGGGAGTCCAAGAAAAATACCGATTTGACTTACTGGTTTTCCACGTCCTACTCATTTTTCAGTTTGCCTTTCTGTTTGCTAAAATAATGGGCTTTTTTTTTTTTTTTTTTGTTCTCTCTATAGGACAGTGAGACTTCTCAAGTAATGTTGGAATAGCATCAAGCCATTTGCAGCTCCACCAATAACAAATCCTGACATCTGTCTTTCACAAGTGCATCAGCCAACAACAAGGAACTTTTAGACAAAAGTTGTCATACCACAACACAAACAAGTTTGCAAAGTAGTCACTCTGCGTGCTCTGATAACCCCTTGATGGTGCAGAAAGACCTCCAGACACTTCAGGACTGCAGTCTTTTGTACATTAAAATGAGGATTACCATTGCGCTTGACGATAAACTTGGCTGAATAACCCAGACCTCATTTCAACACAAAGTTCTTGGATCTCCAAGACAGCTTGCCAGATTTACATCTGTTTCCTCTGTGGGGAATACGGAGTCCTTTTCTAACCCTTTGAGCCGAGTTTTCCTTCTCCTCTTGGCTTTGCTGCCAGATGATAAAGATTTAATTCATTTATTACCATTACAATCCATCTGGTTTTGAGCACAGAAGCAAGTTGAGTTTTCAGAGTAGCTTCTGTTCCTAAGAGAAAATCAGTGTCTTCACCTGTCCAACTCTTCTTCTCTCTTAGGCACAGAACTACACCAGACAGTGCGGGTTATCTTTGCCCTCCCCATGCCCGCTGTCTGTGGCATGGACCTGGAAATGCAGAAGGATGGCTCTTCCTCCCTCTGTTCTTCAGTCCAGGCAACTCTGACATGAAAGGTTTCCATTTTATCTCCAGTCTTGACTGGGTTTGTGCTTGGTTTGTTTTAAAGCGGTATGGGGACAGAAATCAGTCCTGAGTACCAAAGTTCAATTGCCGCAGAGCGAGCACAGTGCTGCCATTCCCTTCGGTAGCCCCAGACTTCTTGCTAACCTCCTCTACAGACAATCTCGTGACAGTATTATATTGACTCACAGGCAAAACCTGTGCTCATCGCACATATGGTGGACTTTTTTCATGGGAACAAGAGCATTAGCACTACTAAATACATAGCCAGATTTCATCTGGGCTGATGTGTACTGCTGCTGTAGAAATTTCTTCTGCTGTGCAGGCAAAGCATAGGCTATTATTTACTCCTGCTGTGCACTGTTAGAAAAAAAAATATTACACCCTGAAACTGGCTGCTTTCCACTGATCTCTGAAATACCCAAAGCATTTCCCTTGCCCTCCATTTCTAAGAGCTTTGTGATCTCTGGATGAAAGCTCCTAGATATATGTCAGTTAATTATTCTTATCAAACCAAATTCTTCAGTCATCCTAAAGCTCTCGCTCAACAGTTGTGGCACCTCTCTGTGGAACATCAACTATTCTCCATTTTCCAGTACAGCTCCGTGGACAGTATTTCTCCAGAATAAGAGCATGCAGTGTTTTAAGGATTTGCTGTGGGTTTTCTCTGATATTTGCAAGGTAAGACTATCAGAGACTTCACTGAGATTATTCCATGTTGATCAGGCATAACAGAGATTTTATTCCGGAAATTCTGATGTTTGTATTGAGCAAAGTGTATGGAAAAAAAAAAAAAACCAACAAACAAACAGATGTTTCTGATGAGACACCAACACTTCACAAATACAAGCAAGCAGTGAGTGCTTTTACCTTTCAGTTTATGTGCCCATTTCAGCCATCACTGCTGAACTTTCTACCAGCAGACTTGATGGGGAGGGCGGGGGTTAAAGGTCGCAACTAACAATCCAGACACTCCTCTGACCGGGCTGCAAAAGCAATAAATAGAGTCAAAACATGAGAAAAACCTTTTCAGCTCATAGCTTACCTGCTCCAGGGGCTTGCTGGAGTTGGATTGAGGGGATAAAAGAGAGTGGGAGAGACCCAGGACTGGGGCTCGGAGCTGGAAAAAGAAACAACAGTGAAAAGGTCAACGTTCAGATGATGGTATCACATCCTCCTTTCATCCCTGCAGTTCACACGAAGGCCGGGATCCTTGCTTTGCTTTACTTTGGGGAAAACTCTCGCTTTATTTGTTCATGTTGAACCGCTATCAGAGCTCAATGCCTCAGTGTTGTGTTTTAATAACATCGGTTTCCCTGGACCAGATACATATGAAGTCAGTTAGACGATTCTATAAACAATGGATCCAAGTCACGCAACGCAACATTTCTGATGGCAAGATAACCTTTCCGAGGGTGAAGCTAGCGAGGTGAGGGGTTGGATTCCTCAGCCAGGCACGGAGGCAAACCTTTAGCATTCAGAGCCACTCCAGTGAGACAAGGTTTGTCTCCTCTTGTTTTGGGGGAACGGCTCCCTGATTTGTTTTTCTACTCCCCAGTCAGCATGCTGGGTGACTTTTCTGAATTCTGGCCGCCCAGAGCGTATTTTGTTGACAGTTCATTTGAGGAGATCTGTGCAGAATATTTTCCTTTTAAATCAGTTGAGAAGAGGAGTTACACTGAAGTTTTAGTGAGTGCTATAGCTCTTCATTTTTATTTTGGAGTTAAAAAAAGAAAAAAGTTACACATGTGGGAAGATGTTTTCAGACCAAGAAATGGGAAGGTTCATTTAGCATAGTATGAGAAAGGTCAGAAAGGAAGGGAGAATGATAGAATCAGCCAGATGGAGGTTTTGGAAAAAGCTTCTCTCAATTTTTTGCATTTATATTTTTTTTCTTAACGAAGATATTAGTCTTTAATATCTATTTTAAGGCAAACTATTCCAGGATCCAATATGAAATTTTTGTGAAGTTTGAAAATATTTTTGCTTCCTTGTCTAGTACTTAACACAAGGGAAAACCTCAAATCGTCAATCTGTAGCTTTGCCTTCACACAGCTGATGAACATGGTCACTGCCACATGTGAAGGGATCTAGCCTCCACATTTATAGACATCACCAGTTGACACCTGCAAGTACTCTAATTGTACATCCCAGCATAAAGACCTTTCCTACACTTTTCTTAGGAAAATTATGCTCTGGAGACTTTTTGTGTGCCTGTTACTGTACAGCCACACATGAGCTGAGTACAGAGCCATGCAGGCTTTTCGTAGCTCTAGCAAAGTCTGTGCGCAAAGCTACCTAGGTCAGAGATGCTGCTGGGGTTTTGCTCGTGATTCAAGTCCTGGTATGATGGTGTTAACTTCAGCTGCATTTGCTGAGTGTAAATCACAGTGGAAAAAAAAACACAAAACAAAACAAAACAAAAAAAAGGCAAAAAAAAAGAAAAAGCAGTAAAGTTAGCAGTTCCCAAAGTGAACATGGACTTTCTTCTTTAGGTACCAGGAGCAGTCTTGCCATCATGGCATAGGGCTTCATGGTTTCTGTGGACTGATTTACTCTCTCTGAATCTGTTTGGAGGAGAATGGATAGAGGAATTTCATCCAGCCCATAAAATCTGTGAAGATTTAAGTCTTCAGCTCAATCCTAAGGCAGAGTGTAGATGCTCAGGTCAGAGATTGGAGCTGTCATCCGTTTATTTTTTTTATTAGGTGTAACCCATAAGTAATTTAAGTAGAACTTTAACACAACCTGTATCTCCATAACTCATCATCTGTAACAAGTGGCATCCAAGGTTTTTTTCAGGGAGAGCAGCTATTAAGTAGTGGGACATCAAGTGGAGGCCAGACAACAAATTCAAGTTCTTAGTCTCTCCCACCAGCCTCTAAACCAGGCCCTTGTTCACTTCCACAACGAGACAACCCTGGAATAGACCCCTGCAATGGTTTCTCCATTCAAGGGATGGTCTGGAGCTGGATTAAAACCATGGGAGTTTCCAGACCCTGTCTAGCCACCGGCTTCATGTCTGGCTGACAGCTCTGGCCCCAGAGCAACCAGTTAATCCTGCCAGGTGTGGTGACAATTGCAAAATTCCTCTGTGGACAGCACACAAAGGCTGCATCGGTTGCAAGTGGCACAGGGTTGCAAGTGGTTGCCTGCTGCATTCCATCAGCTTCTACTTTATGCCATGGAGAAACAAGCTCATCCTGCTCGATAATCAGGACCTCACCAAGGCTACCCTGTCTGCATTGGATTATCCAGCCGTTCCGTGCGTAGAGGGTCAGAACCGAATGCAGCTCGAGCTGTGCAGGCTGCCCTTGCAAACTGGGCTGCTGTGTTTTAGATCAATGATTTAAGCTGCTAAAGTTAATTACCAACCAGTCCCTCTGTGCATATAGCTGTCTTCGTTTCTATCCAGAAAGGGAGCTAACATCCCACATATGTTGGAGAAAGATTTGTTTAATTATGCAAAAATTAATTGACATAATGAGAGTTCACTTAGAGTTTCCAGTGGCTCACACATATACATATGAAGCTGGGTTTTGGAAAAAGGCTCTGGCTGAGTATCCCAGGGATCTGGATTCAATTCTCAGCTTTGCCTTGGGCTTCCTGTTTAACCCTGGGTAGATCATGCAAGGCCAGATCTGTAAGGTACCGAGGTATCTGATTCCTAAATGTTTATTAATTTCTTCTGTGCCTCACTTTATTCACCTGTAAAAGGGAGATAATTGAGTGTCTCTTCATCTGCTGCGGCTGGAGCATTCGTTTCAAGCAAAGGCTACTTCTGACTGTGCATCTCTACAGTAGGGAAATAAATTGGGTCTTGGTCTCATTTGATTTTTTAAGGACTCCTGTGCTATGAATAAAAATACCCCTTAGTGCAGACAGTGATGTGCACACTGACACATAAGTTAACAAACTCTATTTATTTGCTTATTACTTAATTTTGTGAGTGGATTATTTTTTCTCCTTTAATTCTTGCTGTATACTCCCCCTGGATATGATAACTCTGCTCCAACTGCAATGTTTAACAATGGGAAGATCACTGACCTTTTGTCCTGACCTATTATTATCTGGGTGGATTACTTTATTTTAACACGAGGAAGAGTGATTTTTCCCACTTCCCTCTCAGTTTGAGCCTTGCCTAGGAGTCAATGTCTCTCTGTTGAACTCTTTCTGTCTCTCCCTTTTTCTCCTCCCTGCTTTTTGCTGCTCCAAATAGTCTTTTCCACGTGACATTATGCTCCACTGGTTTACAGTTTTATTGTTTAAAACCAGTCTTCAGCATTCCCAGTAAGCATTAATTATTGCCCCAATTATGACACACAATGTTTTTTTGGGGTGAAATGAAAGCCACCATCGTCAAGAATTCATGACCAGCCCTCTCAGCAAGGAACAGTAATCTATGGGGTAGACATTTTGGAAAGATCCTTCACTCTCTAAGTCATTGCATTGACTAATAGCAAAAGGGGGTTAGCTGTGTTAAAGACAAAACATTCTGTAGCCTTTCCAAGTTAATTATTCAACCACAGAGAGATTTTACCACCCAAGAACTGCATTCACTTTCTTCTCGAATTCTAAAGGAAATGGCTTTTCGTTCCTTTTGCATTGGCTGTGTCCTGGGCTGGGGCGGCCAAGATGAACTCCAGAAGCTCAGCACCAAATGCCTTGCCCAGAGGCAGCTCAGGAGGACCTTCATGGCCACCTGTTACTCCTCACTTCTTTCCAAAGGCATTCGGGGTGATCCACCGTCCTCCAGCACATCCATCTCGATGTGGGGTTCCCCTGGTTGCTTCCTTGTACTGGGAAATGCCTCTGTATCCTATCTCCTAGCCCCAGCAAGCTCGAGTTTTTCTTCCTACGTCTTTTATCCCCAAAGGGTTTGAAAGAAGTGGCCGAGCTGTTCAGCAGCAGGGACCTGGCCTGCCGTTCAGTCTCGCTGGATTTCAAGCTCTTCTCGCCAGGCTGCCCTGGTGCTGGTTCAAACACATGTCATCACATGCAATATGGACACAATACCCTCATTCCTACGGGCTCCAGGACCCAGCAGAAGAAAGCGCAGGCAGAAGATCAAACATGGAAGGAACAGAAGACAGAGGAGCTGCTGCTGCCGTCTGTGTCTGGAAAAGAAGAATGAACACAAGGGAAGAGACAGGGCAGGGGGATAATTACTTTCATCCCAATTTTATTCCCACAATTCCCAACCACTTTTGAAGCCAATTTTCCTTTAATAAAATATACTGTTAATGACTCAAGTAGAAGCCTTTTGTGCAAGACAATGCCCAACTCTCCAGATGGAATTATTTTGTGTTCTGCACAATATACATGTATGTATATTTATATACATAAATTGAGCTGTTAGCATGGGCTCTATTACCCTATTTTCAAATCGAGTCAGTTATTTCAAAATACGTTTAACATGCTTTATTTCTTTGAAACTAATTCTTTCATAGCTCTCCCCCCGCCCTCTCCCAGCTCTCCCTACCCCCTAAAGAGAAACACAAGCCAAACAGCAACAAGAACTATTTCCCATCATTTCTGGAAGCCATTCATTTGCTATTTCTGTTCATCAGAGCTTCAGAGTGAAGGAATTTAAAGAGCTACTGATGCCTTTTGCTACTTGGCATATATATCCAATATTGTCTTTCAAGCAGCTCTTCTCTTTCTTCTTTAACAGCCTGTCAGAGAAATAGGCCTAATTAGTTTATTGTGGGTTTGTGTGTGAAGAAGTTACTGAGGGAGTGCCAAGTCAAAAAGTCAAACACAAACTGATTAATTTTCACAATGCACCCCTCTGAGGTGGGGAAGTTCTGACAAATCCACTGGGTGTTCACAGTTATCCTGCGCTCTTGCGCACGGAGGCTGGGAGCCATATGGAGAGCAGAGCACTGGCACTGCCGCTCCCCCGTTCCCAAAGCCTGTGCTCCGGGGGTGGGGCTGACGCTGAACAGCGGCGTCCACTGGACCTGTCTCACCCCACTTGCTTCCTCTTTTCCACCTACCCAAAGGAGACACCTGGTGACAGCCCTTCCTTGGGGTCAGCTTTTTGGGCACAGCAGAATGTACGCCGCTTAGGAGCGTGATGCAGTCATTTGTGGGCTCACAGAGAAGATAGCTGGGATTTAACAAGCTGTTTGGTTAAGCATCAGCATGCCCACCACCCTGGCAGGGTACCCAGAGTCCTGGCTGACCAGGCAGGCACCAGCCAGAAGGGGCTGGGTTGGCTTCGGCAGCTCCTGGGCACTACCTCGTCTCCATCGACAAATTGCCATCTTCCACTAGCTCCGCTGACACTGACAGCACTGCCTTCTCCACACAGGGACCACAGGGCTTCCTCACAAACCTCTCTGTGGTTTTTGTTTGTTTGCTGAGTTTTTTGCTTTAGAATTTTATATGTTTCGCGGTGGGGCTTTCCCTATCGAATCCTTGAGCTGTGGATGATCACATCTCAACAGTGCTACCTCTGCCAGGAATAATTCTTTTCTTATCTCTCTGCAGACTTTCTCAGAGCTCTTCCTTAGCCATCTCAGTCAAGGATATGCAGCTGTATCGTATCAGAGCAGGGCTTTGCTCCTTGGTGCACAGGCAGCCTAACCCCGAGGGGGATTACAGAGGGCAGGCACGGCAGTTACTGGGGAAGGTCAAAAGGAAATGACTGGCCAAGCTGGGGTTACAGTCTAGCAGGAGATTGGGATAGATTAGTGGCTTTTAGTTCAACGAAACTTCCAGAAAAAAAGTTCATGAGCTACAGTGGTTCCCGTTCCCAACCAAATACAAATTAGGCTGACCTTTAAGAGATTGCGTAGCGATTTGTGATGCTGCCCATTGCATTTGCTTGCTTTCTCAGATGCCAGAAAATACCAGGAGGGAGGAAGGTTTCTTTCCCACAATGGTTTTGTAAAACGCCTTGTAATGCCTTTCAGAGCAGCGGTTGTTCCCCTGACCCTAAGCTGAGAAACAGTGTCCTAAATAATCTCCAAAGGCCCCTTCCAGCACTTTTTTCTTTAATTCTAGAAACTCAGAACCTCTTGAATTTCTGTCATTATTCCACTGCCACCAGCTACGTCTTCAGGCTCTCAGGACTATCTTTCGTCCCCTATTGTGCTAGCTTGCAGTAAAGCAGAATATTTGTCCAGAAGGGAATTATTGTTGCTGCCACAAGAGGTTATTTGAAGCCACAGCGGCCGCAGGGATGAGTGTGATGACACCACAACCTTCAAAGACACTTGGATTTTTCTCACTCAGAGTTGTTTCCAGGTTACAAGTTCCAGGAACTTGTGCAGGATGCAAGACCAGATCTCCCCCCACTCAAAAAACCCCACCTCAAACCCTGTTCCTATGAACTTTAGGTTGTGTTTCAATACAGCTATTCACCTCTCTGTCTTTATCTCCAAGAATTTTCTCCAGTGCAGCGTTTTTGACAGTTGTGTGCTTCGAACAGTATTGATGATCCTTGAGGTCTTTTCCAACCTTAATGATTCTATGATTCTATCAAAATAATCGCTGAAGCAACACACATTCACTTCTACTAACAGCTTCTCTGAGTCAGAGTCTCACCTTTCCTTGTTGTATAATATATAAATATATATATATAAGAAAGAGT